>NC_056728.1:444855638-444923138 GCF_019279795.1 Protopterus annectens | reverse complement strand
AACTCCCCCTGGAGTACCTTGTTCCCCATTGGCCCTATTTTTCAATTATAAAGGAATTCCCAATACTATTCTAGCATGTCCAAAGGTCAGTTGTCAATCTCCTCTCCAGTCCAGCTGGTGAATCTGGGAATCTTGAGGCAATGTTACAACTGTCTCATGTACACAGACAACCCTCTCCTCCTCCCAACAAATACCAACACATGTGAGAGATGCAACCATATAGCCAAACTGTAGGCTAAGCTCTCTCAACTCAGTACTGGCATAACCAGTCAGGAGGAGAAGGAAACCACACTCACTACAATTCCAGTCTCACATAGACCTACCACGACAGCAAACCAAACACGACAGCAAACCAAACACATAAACACACAAAAACATACTTGGAGGCTCTAAATATAAATCTGCCTAAGCAGCAGAGACCTCCAAAGCAGACACCCAAGCAACCGCTACCCCAAAACAAAACACGTGCAACACATATCTCACAAAGCCAGTGTGCCGAACAGTCACAGCCCTTAAGGCTAAACAACACACCTGATACACTTGTAATAGGTGACTCTATTATCAGGCACACTGACGTCCCACTCACCAAGCTGAACAAGGAGAAGGTCACGGTGAGCTGCCTGTCGGGCGCTAGGATCCGCCACATAACACAAGCACTCAGGTCACTCCAAGGCAAGTACAAATATGACTCAGTCATTGTCCATGCTGGTGTGAATGACCTGAGACGTACCTCCCTGGACTACATGAAAAGAGACATAGAGGAGCTCTCTGAGCATGTAGCCCAGGCCGGTATGACCCTGACCTTGAGTAGCATCTTACCCTCACCAAGAATGATGCCACAGTATGAAGACAAGATTATCAATTTCAACAATTGGCTTAAGTATTGGTGTCATTCAAAGGGGATCCAATGCCTGTCAGCCTGGGATGACATGCTCGACAAGCCACGATGCTTCCCTAGGGACGGCTTGCACCTGTCACCCCTGGGCTTTCGGATATTGGCAAAGGCTCTTGCTACCCCCATACTGCCTTTTTTAGGCAAGGCTCAAAAGACAAACCCACCTCCATAGGTATCACAAGGGATAAGAAACTAAGAATAATGCTACTCAACACCAGAAGTCTAAACCTCAAGATGCACGCACTCGAAACTCTCCTTAGCATGGAGAACATCAATATCTGTGCAGTAACAGAAACCTTGTTCAAGGCTCCCGAGAGCACCCCAGCACAACCAGGTTATACCTCATACCATGCTTTTCGGCCCCAAAACTTGGACCGAACCACAAAAGGAGGGGGAGTATCAATATTCGTCAAAGATACCCACACCTCCAGGTTGGTGGCACAGCACGAAGCATCAGAGACTATCCATGTGCAACTAACAGTGGGTTAAACTGCCTTGCAGTTTATAGCCTGCTACAGACCACCCTCCCAAACCCAGGAACCCCACTCGGCCTTCCTGAGAACACTAGAAAATATGAAGGTCTCTCCAAACACCATTATATTGGGTGACTTCAACTACCCAACCATAGACTGGGAGCATTATTCTAGCTCCAACACCCTAGCCCAAAGGTTCCTAGAATTTATAAACTCAAATGCTATGGAACAACTTGTTACCACTCCCACAAGAGGGGAAAACATACTGGACCTGATCATCACCAACATGGGGACTCTATGCTCCAGACCAGAAGTGTATCCCTCACTGGTAAGATCAGACCATAAACTAATCTCACTGGATATTCACATCCCAACCCCACCCCATGCCCAGGAAACCACAGTGAAAAAAGTCTCTAAAGCAAATTTCACACTCCTCAAAACCAAGGTGGAATCCTTCAAAGCCCCCAAGCCTGTGGATAATACGGCCCAGACCGCAAAATCCTTTATAAATGCATTCTATGAACACCTTCAGGAATGCATGGATCATGCAATCCCAAATAAAACCAAGACCCAATCCTCCAAAGGCAGATGTCCTGTCTGGTGGACCCCAGCCATAAACAAACTATACAATAGAAGGAGGAAGCTACTACATGGAGCAAAATCCCAAAAAGGGAAGGCATCTCTGATCAGTATTAGCAAAAAACTACGGGCACTCATAAAATCGTCTAAGGCCAGCTTCGAGAGAAAAATTGCACAGGACACTAAGGATAATCACAAGGCTTTCTTTAGTTATGTTAGGAACCTGGGTGGGAATTCCCAGATATGCTCAGAATTAGTCCAAAATGACAAAAAATACACTGAACCCACAGACATTGCCAACATCCTAGCTGACAGGTTCAGCGCAAACTTCTCCCCTCCCCACCAAAAGGGCTAATATCTATCCCAGCAGAGTGCTGCCCCCTGACATCTCAGATGCTCAGGTAAGAGCTGCCCTCTCCAAAGCAAGAAACACAGCATCAATGGGACCAGACGTTGTCCCGGGCTGTGTCCTACATGAACTCCAAGAAGAGCTAAACCCAAACCTAAAACTACTGTTCAATCTCAGCCTTACTACAGGATATGTACCCAAAGAGTGGCGTACAGCAACAGTGGTCCCTCTCCACAAAGGTGGTGCCTCAACGGATCCTGGAAACTATCGCCCCATAAGTCTCACTAGCTTGGTCTGCAAAGCTATGGAAAGGATCATCATGGACCTTATAAATAAAGATATTGGGGACCTGCAGACACTGGATCCTACCCAGTTTGGCTTTGTTAAGGGCAGATCCTGCCTCTTGAACCTGGTCGATTTCTTTGAAACAGTCACCAAGGCCATTGACAAGGGAAGGTGGTCCACACAGCCTACCTGGACCTCGCAAAAGCCTTTGATACAATACCCCACTCGGGCATTATAGATAAGCTCACCAGCTTAATATAAACCCCTATGTCACTAGATGGGTTGCAAACTGGCTCAAGGACAGAACCCACATGGTTAGAATATCTGGAGCCATGTCAGACTCCAAACCAGTTACAAGTGGCATCCCACAAGGCTCAGTCCTGGGACCTCTCTTGTTCGGTATATATTTCTCGGAGGTACAGGCCAACATGGAAGGACTGTGGCTGACCAAGTTCGCAGATGACTGCAAACTGGGCGCCATAATAGACTCTCCAGCCGACACAAGCATCCTCCAAAAGGGCCTCATAGAAACAGACAACTGGTGCCAGAGCCATGGCCTCAAGCTAAACGCCAAAAAGTGTATAGTCATCCCCTTTGGCAAAAACAAAGTGCCCACAAATTACCACCTAGGTGGTAATCTATTAAGTACAGAAGAAGTAATTAGGGACCTGGGTACCCAAGTTGATATCAATCTCTCATTTGACAACCACGTGGCCAAAGTGGTTAGAAAAACATTTTATATAGCCCACCTAATCATGAAGGGATTCACATCTAGATCAGGGGAGGTCATCGTGCCTCTTTACTCATCCCTCATCAGGCCCATAATTGAGTACAATTCCCCTTTTGGGATGTACCTTACCAGACACCTGCATCAACTGGAAAGACCCCAAAAGTACCTCACCAAGAGGAACAAGGGGCTCAAACAGATGCCGTATGCTGCCCGGTTAAAGAAACTCCAGCTCTACTCAGTGGCATACCGCATACGTATAACGCCATGTCCAACCCGGAATTAATGGACATGCTGCACCTCAGGAAATCCAAATCCCATCGAGCTACGCGCTCGAGGGACTTGAACCTCAGCTCTGAAATAAATAGGACATGCTGGAGGGACAGATTCATAACCCAGAGGCTCCCTTCACTCTGGAATAAAATCCCAGTCCAGGTTAGGCAGAGTCCCTCATTGACTCTCTTCAAGAGGAATCTTGATGAGTGGATGGGAGATCATAGGTTTACCCCGGGTATCACTTCTGTGTCACTGTTAGACAGAGGCACAGTATACTAACCTTGAAAAAGGGCATAGCAAAATTAATTTAATATGGGTGGTGAAAGCCATACACACTCTGGCTAGGCTTATAAATGCCCTAGGGCAGATAGCCTAGTATGAACCTATGAACCTATTCCTTTGCAGGACAAGTGATACACTGCTGACTTCAGCAGACAAAAACGCCAGTGCTTTCATTACTCTGTAACTTCCCAAAGCAGACTGCTTTCTGATTAACTTTCCCATTAGAATCATTCTGCAGGGTATCAATCTGCTAGAATAGAAAAAGAGCCTGTTCTGTGAATGAATTCTGATACAACATGGAGAAACTTATGCAACTATAGAGAACTGACACCAGACAGAATAGGATAGCATTCTATCATCCCAACTAAACATAGAGGTACTGATAGCTTACACATATCTAGAAGCTTCATCTGTTAACCAAGAACAAACATTTCAAAAAAGCAAAACAAATATAAGTAAATAACAATGTTAAGTATAAATGAAATGCAACAGAATGACAGGTTGATATTATCACATATGGGTAGCAAAAAAAAACTGAGAATAATATTATATCATTCCATAAACTATACACATATATACATATGTACTGCTTGATAGTAAAAGCCAACAAATAAGATGTCATTGTGAGTGCATTTGATATGTAATGATTACTATTGGGGAAGTAGAAAATTCAGTGGAGTTATATCAAGTAGCCCAATTTTTTTGTGGCTATAAAGAAAATGGCAGGGGGTGAGGGGACAGGATGAAGAAAAAAGTACAGTTTTATGATTTATTAGTTAGAAAATATTAGGAGTCAGTGCATATTATCTCAATATATGATCCATTAGTGAATTCCAATGTTTGTTTCGTTTTTGAGTATGGATTAAGAATCTGTGTGCTGTTATGTATCTAATAGCTACTTGTCTAAATCCATTCCAAGACAGCTGAGTTCTGTCCTTCCACTTCAGTGTAATATAATAATTTATAAGTGTGAACAGTGTAATTAATATTCATTCCTGTTGTTACTTTAGCTTCACAGGGGAATATATAGCAAATTTCCAGGATAATGTAGACTTCTCATATCTCATTTTGCTTAATCTGACTAAGTGAACAACAGCGTTTGTATGAGCATTTACAGCTCCAGAACATATGAAGTAGGTCAGCATTCTGGCTATCACAATGTGGACAAACATTTAAACCTATTTCATTCCCCTTATTTGTGTCAGGGTTAAGGTACGCATTATTTAGTATCATGAACTGAGTGTAGCTCAGTTTTATGTAGGGAATATGTTTGTCATGTGAACAGATTGAGTTATTTGGTCATTAGAAATTAGTGGATCTATGCCACGCGAGTATTTAGAAAATAGTATGTCTTCTTGGTACCTTATTGACATACGTTTATATGAGCTGGATATCATTTTCCTTCTCAGCGTTAGTGTTTTGGCTATGCTTACATCCTTCTCTGTAATTGTAGGATTATTTAGTATACTAGCACACATATCTCTGGTTTGTCTTAGCATAATTGGGTATTGTTTAGGCAGGTTCAATGTTGTTCTCAGCTCTGTGAGAGGTTGGTTCTTATAAGAATAAAGGTCTAACACCGTAAACTCCCTTAACAAGGGGTATGGTTTTAAGTTTAACATTTTATCATTAATCTTAAGATTAGGATTCATAGGTAGAGGTTGCATTATAATCAAGGCATTACATAAATTCAGTGAGTTTTTGCAATGCCTTAATTTTAACACCTAGTGTTCTATGTAATTTCAGGTTCTTCAAACTATTTTTGTCCAAGAATGGGACAGCTTGGGGATTTATTTTTAAAGATTTAACATAATTATAATATAAAGCTGTCCAAGTAGGAGACCATGTTTTCCTGCTTGGATTATATTCAGATATTGGCAGTATCCTGTTGGCTCTTATTATGTCGTACTATAATTTAAAGTCTGGAAGTGCTAAGCCTCCTTTTTCTTTAGGGGTAATCTGTTTTTTGTATGAGACTCTGATTGATTTAGGATACCATAAAACTTGGAAAGAAAGGAATGTAACTTATGAAAGAACTTAGTTTGTATTGGTATGTCTGTAGCATTGAATAAGTATAGCATTCTGGGTAGTATGTTCATTTTGACAGTGGCAATCTTAGCCAATAAGGGTAGATGAAGTTTTCCCCATATGTGAAGGTCATGTTGTATTGTCGACCATAGGTTGTTACATTACTTTGGTACAATAATGATGGGTCTTGGTGAAAGGTAATTGCAAGGTATTTCATAGTGTACTTAAATTTAATTTCTGTGAGTAGTGATTTTCTGGGTTTATTTTATAATTAGAGAATTTCAAGAAGATGTTTATAGGGGTTAAGATTTTCTCAATGTCAGAGCTGTGTATTGTAAAATATAGGTTCAGGTCATCTGCAAAGGCCGTAAAAGGAATCATTGTATTACATAAATTTGGTATTTGTTGGTAGGTTTTTTGTGTAATAAGTGGAAATAGTGGTTCAATGTATAAACTGAAGAGATATGGTGACAAAGGGCATCCTTGTCTAGTTCCATTTTTAATATCTATTCTAGAGAAGAATCTTTTATTAACCTGGAGTACAGTATGTGCTTTGGAGTATAATATTTTAATGAGTTTTATAAATTCTGGGGGAATGTTAAAGTATGGTAATACTGAGAATAAGATTTTTGATTGATTCTATCAAAAGCCTTAGATGCGTCTATTACTAGAGCAAGAGTTTTTCTGACTAGATAAGGTAGTCATAGCATCTAGTGGTATGGTGTTGTCATAGGTTTGTCTGTGTTCAGTAAAACCAGATTGATAGAGTGAAATTATGCTGGTTATCAAAGTTTTTAATCTACTGGCTTAAGATGGAGGAAAATATATTTTATGTCCACATTGATTAAAGATATGGGCTGTAGTTCCCAGAATTTTTAGGGTCAGCATTGTCTTTTAAGAACAAATATTGTTTTTGAATGTTTAAATGCTGATCAGTAATATTATTAATTATAAGGCAATTAAATACATTAAATAATATTTTAGAAGTCATTGGAATAAGAGCTTTATAAAATTCCGCTGTGATTCCATCTGGTCCTGGAGATTTATTTGACTTAAGATTTTTGATAGCTGTAATTACTTCTTGGGAGTGTGGTGGGAGATGTTCTCTCTGATCTTGTGGGAGTGTTGGAAAATTTAATTGTTTCAAGAATAATTCCATTTGTTGATTTATTATACTGTTGGGTTGTTCTGTATATGCATGTGAACATAGTTCCTCAAATAGTTGGACCTTGTCCTGATTGGAGCTGTAATTTTTATCTTTGTATACAAGTTTTGGGATTACTTGGAAAGGTTTTCTTTGATTTATTAGCTGTAATTTATATCTTTGTATACAAGTTTTGGGATTACTTGGAAAGGTTTTCTTTGATTTATTAGCTTGCCTAGAAATTTGGATGGCATTTGAGCCCATTCAGCATAATTGGCTATTTTTAATTCTTGAAAAGAGAGGTTATTAGCATTTAGAAGGTATGGTTCTTTCTGATGTAGAGCCATTTGTTTTCTATTTCTTGGCCGTAATTTTTTGTAATTTATTTTCAAGTTGAGTAATTTTGTTTTTGAGTGATTTCTACTTAGCTGTATGTTTTTCCTTATAATACGATGCTTTACTGATCATTATTCCTCTAATTGCAGCCCCTGTAGCGGCCCAATGGATATCAAAGGGCATTTGGGAAGAGTCTGATTGTATGAGAAGGTCATTAAGTATAGTCTCTACCTCCTGAATTATTTCCTCTTTAGTTAACAGACTGGGATTCAAAGTCCAGTTAAACTGATTAGTGTTGCTGTCTGTCTGTCTTTCCAGACCAGATAATTGTGAGTGTACTTTTGGAATGAACTGAGAAGAATCTTGTATCCGTATTATTGACCAGATAATTGTGAGTGTACTTTTGGAATGAACTGAGAAGAATCTTGTATCCGTATTATTTGCTATATCAAAATTCAAAAAGGGATTTGATATTAGGAAAAAGTCCAGTCTAGACCAAGATTTATTGCATTGGGAGTAGAATGTATATTTGCCACTAGGATTATTTTTTTGTCTGGATGTGATATGGATCAAAAAGTATAAAGTCTCTTTTTAACTCAGTGAGTGCATCAATCGCCTGTGAGTTATATGGAGTGCTAGTGTTTGATCTATGAGGGGGTTTTGAACAATGTTCCAATCTCCTCCTATAATACAGTAATGGTCAGGGAAATTTGATAACTTACAGAGGGATACTATGAAATCCTGTTGTTTTACGCATGGTGCAAATATGTTTAGAAGAAATATAGGTTTGTTAATATTTGGGGATTTGATCTTTATATAGCACCATCTGCCTTCCAGATCAGCATCATGTTTTAGGATGGTGTCTTGGAATGTTTGAGTGACAATAACTGCAACACCTTTGCTATTTGACTTGTCCCCCATAGCCACAATTATCTTAATCCAGCTTTTCTTTAAATCCTGACTCCACTGTTCAGTTAGCATGAGAGTCTCCTATATCATAATTATATTTGCTTTTGACTTTATTGCTAAGTGAAGCTCCTTTACATTCCAAGAGTATATTCCACATAGTACAGGGTTAATTTTTTTGCAAATGTTAGTGTGTACAGGCTTAGTTAGGTTTCCTAGTATTAATAAAAAATTAATTTGTATTATAATTTCAGCAAGCAGTACATCACCTCTTCACTTTGCCTACTCACATAACTACTTGGCTTAGAAGAGATTAACATTATATCTAAGAAGTATTTACTAAAGTGATACATAAGTAACCATGTAACTAGTAAATCCCCAGAGCAAAATGGTCCGAATATATGGTAAATCAGTTTAAAAATATCACATTGATAAGAGTTGAGATGCATGTCCATTCCCGTAGCACTGTCGAGCTATCGTCCAGAGTGACCAGGGATATAAATATAGTCATAGTAGGTAAGAAAGCCAGAAAAACTGAGTTGTTGCTAGGGTACTGTCATAGTTTTTAAAGTAATATATCTACAGCATATATACTTATTAGGTTGGCATGTGGTATCATAAAGGGAATCTATCCCTTTCCAAGACAAATCTAGCAAGCAATAGTCCACTTATTACTATAAAGGTAACACTAATATGTGCATTTCTATTACATTAAACACTCTAAACAAATGGCTTTGAGCGAAACAAACAGTAAGTTTCAATCCTCTTGCACAACAATAACTCTCCGATTCAGTGATGAATAAAAAGTTTCTCTTTAATAGCGTAGAACAGAGACAGACAAGCGCTTTCGCTATGATAAGCTTCCTCAGGTCTAGGTAAGGTAACATAAAAACTTTCATTTATATATACACAATCTTTACTATCAATTAGGCAATTCATTCTGCATTTAAAAGGGAAATGCTTGCAACTGTATCAAACATACTCTTAAAAACATATACATACTAGTTTATAAAATTATAAATGGGCAACCATATTCACAATAATATTATGATAAATGGTAAAAAATGTATTAGTGAATATCTATATCTATAAACAAATTCATGTCAATATAATCCAATTTATATTTATATTACCAAATTGTGTTGTAATAGTATTATGATACATTAATGATGGTATCTAATGAATATATACTAACAATAATACATAAATATAAATATGCTTAGATAAAATTTCCTATTCAATCTCATACCAATAAAATCAGTTAAAATCATACAAACACATGCAGGGAATATCACACATTGACCATCTAGCATAAAATATATTCACTAATAATGACATGTTTAAAAATGATGACATGTTTAAAAGATCCTAAGAGATATATATGTAAACATGTGTGTGCTAATGTTTCTAGATATATAAATATCTCATTATATACCACCCATCCTATCTGATTTTCCTCCTCTTTCTTAGTCTTGGTTTAATAGATACTCTCTCATTCAGACCTGATCCATGATCTGATCCAGTCATTTTCTCTATCCTCAGTATGGTTGTTAATATCACCTCCTCTCATATTAACGGGTATAACTTCCAATACTCTAAACAAAAAATGATGTGACGGATCATTATCAATCACATGTTTTGCTAGTGCATTATTCAGGGACCTCTTCCTTATGTTGTAAATATGTTCTCTATCCCTGAATTTCTACATAAAACTAGCACATTCTTGACATACCGCAAGATACACTATGTTTGAGGTCATGCAATCAGCTATAGTTGTTGTCTCAAAACTCTTTCCTGTATCAGGGTGTATGAAACTTGAACTCATATCTATATACATGCAAAAATTGCATTTGCCACACGGTATAGTGTTACCTGACTTGCTACTGTTATTGCTCATGTTAGTGTAGCATAACATTCTCTTAAGGTTCTTTTTATTCCTATACTGGAATTTCGGTATATCACCTACAATATTCTTAATGTCCTCATCTATTTGGAATACAGTCCAGAATTTACTTACAATATTCCTGATTATATAGCAATCTGATGTATAGGAGGTCGTAAATTTCACATTAGTGGTATTGTGTGTCCTTTTGTCCTGTCCATCACTAATTGCCTGGGGTCCAAAATAAGGTAGAGCACTAGTACATCTTAACTCGGGTATGTCTTTCAAGTTACTATCTACCTCTTGTCTATCGTAACCTCTCTCTAATAATCTATTCCTCAGGCTATGTAATTCATTACCAAATCCTTCATTAGTGGGGTTAAGTCTAGATGCTCTTATTCCCTGTCCTCTCACAATATTTTTAAAAACAAAGGATGGGTGCATACTCGATCTCATTAATAAAGAATTGCTGTAACAATTCTTTCTGAATATGCCAGTATTCACTAGTCCATTCGGTAATTTATCTTAATTTACTATCGGTCTCATGGGAGGATCTTTTAGATCTTTATGGATTTTCGGGAGTCCATGCATAATAGGTATAACCGGACTTCTAATATACAAATATCCATACAAATCTTACTTAATGCCACTAAGTGCACGATGATGAGAACAACTGCAGATTCAACAGAAGATCCCAAAAGTAAGGCTGAGACACTAGAAGAGACTGAATTGTATACAGGGCTTTTAAAATGACTGTAAACTGGTACCAAACTATAATTAATATAATAAATGCAATAATTATTCCACAATTTGCAAACTTGTTTTTTTTTTCTCTCTCCTTCCTCTTTTATCAACAGGAGGACATGGCAGAAGGCACTAAGGGTTAGAATACTATATACTCAGTAGCATAAAGGAGACTTTTAAACATAATGCATTAGATTAAATGACTGAGAAGTGAGTACTATGTAGCATGCTTTCATAATGATGTATTTTATAGATTAGCAAACAAAACTGCAAGAAATATGATACATTAAAGGCTCTAATTTTCTTTCTGAAATCTTACATCTGTTAACAGGATGAACAATGCTATATATTAAAGGTCGTGATTTACTGCATAACTGTTGCAGAAAAGTGCAACGTATAGCAGATATATTTAACCTATATGATGCTATATACTCATAGCACCTAATGTAGTGATATAACACTAACATTATAAAGGATACACTGGGGTGTGACAGTCTCCCCTCATACTGGGTTTGTGTTTGAAATATTTAGCAGAGACTGCAGGTGTAAATATATATATATATATATATATATATATATATATATGTATATATATATATATATATATATATATATATATACACACACACACACACAGTAACCTTATTTTATTGTAAAGATGCTTTTGAAATGATTCCTCAATCTTGTTTATACAGCACACAGGCTATTGGCAGTTTAAATGATTTGTTTAGAGTGAAATGGAAGAACAGTCACCTTTCTGGATAAACGCTCACAAGCCAGAAAAAATAAAGTAAAAACTAAACGGAAACACCTGGCTTTGAGCGAAACAAACAGTAAGTTTCAATCCTCTTGCACAACAATAACTCTCCGATTCAGTGATGAATAAAAAGTTTCTCTTTTTAATAGTGTAGAACAGAGACAGACAAGCGCTTTCGCTATGATAAGCTTCCTCAGGTCTAGGTAAGGTAACATAAAAACTTTCATTTATATATACACAATCTTTACTATCAATTAGGCAATTCATTCTGCATTTAAAAGGGAAATGCTTGCAACTGTATCAAACATACTCTTAAAAACATATACATACTAGTTTATAAAATTATAAATGGGCAACCATATTCACAATAATATTATGATACTCCCTCTGCGTCCCCTCCAGAAGATTTTTCTTTCTCTTGAGACTTTGCATTCCATGAGGGAACATTTCAAATGGGAGGGCCAGGATTATTCTGATTCTCGAGAGAATTCTTGTTTTTGCCTCAGCATAGGCCCTTGGCTATTCCTCCTGTACTGGATGTTGTTCAGGATGTATTTTCTGAGGCTGCCCTTAACCCAGATTCTCTGCCTCCTGCCCCGGTTAAACCAGATAGATACTACAGGAGTACTTATATAAGAGTCCTAGGGCTGATCCAGAAACTATTACTCAAGGCCCCAAAGGTGTTAGGGCTTCTGTGGTTAGGAATCCAGTTCCTCTGGACAAGGATGCTAGGGCCCTGATAGGTGGGGTAAAAACTGTATACCTCTTCTACTTTGGCTATGAGAGCTTTAAATTGTCAGTTTCATATGCTCAGGTATCAAAATTATTTGCTGGGCCAATTGAAATGTAAAGTAGATGCTTTAGCTGAAGGTATTGAATGTAAGGAGCTTCAGGATTTAGTGCATGCTTCAGACCAAGTTGGTAAGCATTCTTTGCAGTGTGGTTTTGATGCTTTACAGGCTTCTTCCAGGGTGGCTGCTACTAGTTCAGTTGTTCGCAGGCATGCCTGGCTTAAAGATCAGACCTTGTCAGAGCATGTTAATTATGGATGCTCCTCTACAATCTGATGTTCTTTTGGTCCTCCAGTAGAATTCTATGCAGACAGTTAAGGACTTTTACAGGTTCAGCCCCTAAGTTCAGTAGGAATTGGCCTGCTAAGGGATGGTCTTTCCGATTATCAACTAGGGCAGGTCGAGGGCAGGTAGAGGTAGGGCTTCCTCTCAGGGCCCTGTTACTTCTAGGTCTTTGAGTTCTTCTACCCCTTCTGCTGGGGAGGGCAGGGTCAGTCCTTTCGAAACAGACCCAATGACCTGTGTCTTCAGCTGCCGGACTCTGCCTTGCTGGCAGCTCCTCTAGGAGGAAAACTGGGACTTTTCAAAGGAATTGGCATTTGGTTACCCAAGACAAATGGGTATTGGACATAATAAATCGAGGCTACAAATTTTATTTTCACACATTCCCTCCTTTCAAAGGTATGCCGGATGTGCCTCATCAGCAAAGACTGGAAGCACAGACACAAATTTCTTCTCTGCTTCAGTTGGGAGCAATACAGGAAGTACCTTCTGCAGAAAGAGGCACAGGGTTTTATTCCCGCTTTTTTAGTGCCAAAGAAAGGAAATACTTGGAGACCAATTCTGGATTTGTCCATTCTAAACACCTTTCTGGAAATTCCAAAATTCAAGATGTTAACACTGCAACAGCTGTTACCTATACTGGGCAAAGATCACTGGATGGTGACTCTGGATCTCAAAGAGGCCTATCTTCACATTCCTATCAGGCCCAGTTGCAGAAAATTCCTGAGATTTCGGAATGGGAATTTGCATTATCAGTTCTCTGCATTGCCCTTTGGCTTGTCTATATTCACAAAAGTCCTGGCTCCAGTAATAGCTTTTCTCAGACTAACAGGAATTCAAATTTATCCTTATCTAGACGACTGTTTGATTCTGGCTCAAGGCAAGCACGAACTTCTTCAACATCTGCAGTATGTAATGACAGTTTTAAGATGCCTAGGGTATTCTGTGAACTAAATAAAGTCCAGTCTAGTACCCTCACAAGAGATGTGTTTTCTGGGTGTAAGACTGAATACAGCTGCTCAGATGGCATTTCTTACCCGACAAACAAAGAAATCTTCACCTATACTTCCAACAGCTATCAGTAATATCCAGGCTGACTGCAAGGACAGTCCTTCAAGCCTTGGGGTTCATGGCATCTTGCATTCTAGTACTTCCCAATGCCAAACTGCATATGAGGAAGCTACAATGGTATCTCAAAAGCTTGGACTCAACACAGCCACGATTTGGACACTGTCATTCGATTCTACCTTGCATTCAGAAAGAATTTCTGTGGTGGGCTCAGGAATGTCACCTAAACAAGGGGCTCTCTGTGACCCAACCAGAGGCAAGTCAGATATGGACATAGACGCTCGGAGTCAGCCTGGGGAGCTCATTTCAGAGGAAAATGGATTCAAGACCTTTGGCCCCCAGAGCTACTTCACTTGCATATCAACATGAAAGAGATGCTGGCAGTTCAATTTGCTTTGGAAGGATTCAAGAGCCTACTTCAACCAGGACTGGTGTTGATTCAACAGACAACATAACTGTCATGTGGTACATCAACAAGCAGGGGAACTCATTCTTACCTCTTTGCAGACAAGCAATGCTGTATGGGAAACTGCTTTGAATCTGCACATCACTCTTCGAGCACAGTTTCTGCCAGGAGCACAAAATTCTTAGCAGATGTTCTGAGCAGACAGATTGTGGATCCTCACGAATGGAAATTGGACCCTCAGGTATTTCTTCAGTTGACCATGGCTTGGGGAACTCCAGACATAGATCTGTTCGCTTCTCCTCTGAATTTCCAACTGCCACTGTTTTGCACAAGGCTGTTTCATCCAAAAGCCTGGAAAATAGATGCACTATCCTTCAGTTGGAGCAACCTTCACGTGTACGCTTTTCCTCCTTTGCCTCTTCTTCCAAAGGTGCTGTTGAAAGTCAGGAGGGACAAACCTTGCATGATCCTTATAGCACCGGATTGGCCTCGCAGCATTGGTACCCTCTGTTGAGGAGCTTAATTCATGGAACACCTTGGCCATTACCACAGATTCCTCACTTATTGTCTCAGGAAAACAATCATTTTCTCAATGTCAAGGTGCAATCCCTACACCTGACAGCCTGGCGCATTCTGTTTTAGAGAAGGAGGGCCTTCAGCTCCCTCAACAAGTTTTGGATGTTATTTTGGAAGCCAGGCCCTAGTACTAAAAAGTTTATGCTGATAAATGGAAGAGATTTTTCTTTGGAGTTCAGCTAAAGTTTGATGTCAAATTGCCTAATTTGAGTTGTACATTGCAATATTTGACTATTTTATTGGACAAGGGTTTGTCCTTCTCTTCTGTAAAAGTGCATGCTGCAGCTATTTCTGCTCACTATGATTGTGACCCTCCTTTATTTTCACATCCATTGGTTAAACAGTTTCTTAGAGGGGCAAAGAATATAAGACCCCCACGGAGGGCTCCTACTCCTACCTGGGATCTTAATTTTGTTTTGGAAAAGCTGACTCTGCCTCCTTTTGAACCTGCAGCTATAGCTGAATTGAAGTTGTTGTCTTGGAAGACTGCTTTTTTATTGGCTGTTACTTCTGCTAGAAGGGTATCTGAATTACAGGCCCTCATGGCAGTGGAACCTTTTCTGATTTTTCACAAGGACAGAGTTTCCTTACTAATCCTACTTTTCAGCATACAGTGATTGCTAATGTGGCATTGAACCAATCTATACATTTGCCTACTTTTATGCTAACCCCCAAAATGAAGGGGAAAAAGTTTTGCATTCTTTGGATGTACATAGGCAGTTAAGGTATTATTTGAGCAGAACCAAAGAGTTCAGAAGATCTCAACAATTATTTGTTTCATTTGCTTTGACTTCACGAGGGAAGGCTGTCTCGAAACAAACTATTTCCAAGTGGATTGGCCATTGTATTGCTTTTTGTTACTCTCATCATGGAAAGGATGTTCCAGTTGGGATCAGGCCTCATTCTACTAGGGCTACGCCACCTCTACTGCTTTTTGAGAGGGGTAGCTAATAAAGACATTCTAGAGGCAGCTACTTGGAGTTCTGTACATACCTTTACAAAGCATTATCATTTACCTCTTTATTCTAGGTCTAGGGCTGGGTTTGCCACTGCAATCTTACAGGGCATGTTAGCAGCTCCTAATGCTATTTAGTTGGCCAGCCTCCCTTTTTCCGTTGCTCTGGGATTCTACCCATATGTAAGGACTGCAGCAATGGGAGACCATAAATGTAGATGTTCGAGGATCTCCATTGCTGCAGTCTCCTTCCCCCTTTCTTTTTAGGTTGGGGTTTGGGTGGTGTTTTGCATTCTGACGCCTGAGGCAAGAAAGACTGAGGTTATATTTGTACTGGCACGCTGACGTCAGTCTCTCCGGCCGGCGGAGCGATACTGTTTCTAGCCCTTGGTATTCGGGCTGATTGTGGACAGCGGAATACCCATATGTAAGGACTGCAGCAATGGAGATCCTCGAACATCTACATTTATGGTAGGTACAAAACTGTACTTTACCAACATTAAAATAGGTAAAAAAGTGCTGGTTTCTTTAAATATCGAATGATTACAGAGTTGAAAGGTCAGGCGGCCCTCATGGGAGCGTGATTTGCACATCTGCATACAACAGGGCCTCGATTTTAATTAAGAAAATGTCCGGAAAGGAATTTATTCCAAAAATAGGTAAATAGGAGTTAAGGTCAAAATATTAATCGGAGACAATCAAGAGGCCATTGGAATATGATTTTATAGTCAGTTGCTGTTTTTGCCTTCATTTGTGGGAACTTCCTTGAAAGCATTCATAAATCCTGTTTTGGCTTCTTTTACTGCACAGGCTGAGTATTTGGCGCCATTATGCAGAAAAGCAAGCACATTTGGATACTTCATCTGGACTTTTATGCTCTTTTGAATCAGTTAAGTACAAAAAAAAAATAACGTCCGTCTTTCTTGATTTATTTGTAAAGGAAGGTCTTGTGTAAAGTATATTTTATTGCCATTCCACTTTATATGCCCCCCCCCCTTTTTTTTGCAGCTGACAGAATTTTAGCTACATGTTGATAGTTAAGTAGTTTAATATAAATTTGCCTTGATTTATCCATATTGGGTGAAGGTCTGAGTGCCCTATGGGCTCTTTCAAATCTGTTTTGCCAGGTGCATGTTCTCTAGCAGTATTTCTTGTATATGTTGCATTAATTTAGATTATTCAGTACTTTCCGGAATATCTCTGATGATTATATTATTTCGTCTAGCGCTTGCTTCTAAATCTATAACTTCTTGTAGGAGTTCTCGAATGTATTTTGTATATTTATCAGAGTCTTTTCGAAGTTGGTCAATCTTAATTTCATTTTTGAATACCTTTTCCCCCATTATTTCCATCCTGTTGGTTATCGGAGCAATAGAGCTCCCAAATGTTGAGTTGATCTGAGAATTTTTGAATGGCCTTTTGGACTGGTTGTAGGATGTTTTCAGCTCATCCAGAATCGTAGAATGCTCTTGTTTAGCTTTAGTGGTAGTTTTACTGGTTTTGTGCATCTTTCCAGTCCTAGGTTTCTTAGTTGCCATGTCTTTCTTAGGTGAAGTACAGAAAATTTGTTTCTGGTAACTTGTGCATCCATGTTGTCAGGTTCATTAGACATCTTTTCTTGACTTTTTATTTTCAGTGCTCTCAAGTTTTATTCTTCCGAAGATATTTGTCAGGTATTCTCCTTTGTTGGGTTCAGCAGTTTAGTGCAGTCGGCCTCGCAATATTAGTCAGCAACATGTGCTTGCCCAGATCCAAATTAATCGTACTTTTTAAGATGAGGTTGTGGTGTTTATATATCCAGTATTAGCTCGTGGTGATGTTTCTTTATCTGATGGTAGTATTTTGAGTTAAGTAATTCGTCTCTGTACCTAAACATTTAGTTACTTTTGTTTTTCCCTGTAGGAGCTAAGTGGATACCATGCTCATAGTGTAGCAGCCATCTTGAATCCCGTTAATGTTGAATTGTTAATTTCTTCAAGTACAAAATCTGCATTCTGCTATTGTGCCATCATCAACATTATGTATTACGGTAGTACAAGGGACAGAATTACTGTGATTGTAGTATTTAGTAAGCATGCTTACACTAGTGAAATCACAATATGTTTAGAAACACAAAACTGCTCAATGTGAGCACTTTATCTGAGGGAGGAAAAGCTCTCTGTTGGTCTCTCTCCAATAGTAACCCATGTTCCAAGATTGACACACCACACTCTCTGTTGGTCTCTCTCCAATAGTAACCCATGTCCCAAGATTGACACACCACAGGCAGGTGGGACAGAACAAGCTAGGGTGAACTGCACAGTCTTCTAAAATCCCTCTAGAAAGTTTGCCTGAAGTAGACATTCAAGCAGAGGTACATACAAATACCAATAGTTCCGCAATTAGTGATTACTATTGCCAAGCACTTTGTTAATCTTGACACACCTAGAAATAGTCACCAAGCACTTTCTTTTCTTGGCATTACATGTACTGTCCCCTCTCCCTTTTCTGTACACATTTCATAACATCTTGAGCTAGGAGGTCCTCTAACAGAGATGGGACAAAATGGGTTTGTTAGTTGGACTCTTAAGAATTTAGATCTACTTAGGAACTGGGAGTTTGTACAGATTTCAAAATGGTTAGGACCCAGTGGACTTGGGTGATGGCCTCACAATCCTGCACAAAGCTGTATAGGCAGCTCCTTATTTTTATGGGAAGAAAAGTAGCTGGAGGAGGGAAGATGGCGTTGGAGAGACAGTGTGGGTATTTTACAAGAGAGGAAGGGATGAGTGTGGACTGTGTCAAAACTGCTCCCTCTGGGTATTATAGTCCTCTGGGCCTGGTGGCTTATCCTTTTGCTCTGCTTACTGTTTTTTTCAGTAGCATGTTTATTTTCCCTTCTGAGATCTGCCTTTTAGCATGGCACATTCAGGAAATCTGTCTTCACATGGTCTGGCAGAGTCTGGGTCCTCCTGTTAAGTGTGTTAAGTGCATATCCTAATCATAGTGCCAGTAGCTGCTGCTGCACTGTATGATGAATCCAATGCACCACTGCCACATTTCATGGAGTGTTTTCCAACCTGAACACTGAGGCTGCACAGCTCACACATCTCATCTTTTCCAGTTCTTGTCCAGGATTTTCTCTCTGCCTTAGATTTCATCTAAGTTTATAGAGACTCAGCATGTAAGTCTGGCAGTTAACAGGCCCGACTACCAAAGTAGAACAGCTGCAAGTCTTTAGCAGCACAAAGCGGTCAAGCACCCTACTCTCCCTGTCAGTAGAAATGAGTCTTGTGATGAAGCCAAAGAGTTACCCTTGATGGAACCTAGGGGCATCATAGAAGAAACAGCAAAAGGGCTCTTACACAAAACTTTACAGGAAACCTGGACCACACAGCAACAAGCAATCATCCTTTCTATGGACAAAAAGAGAGATCTGGTTCCACTGATAAACACATCATCCTGTATTTCTAAAACTGGAAGTACTGCAACAGACTTCATCTCAAAACAGGCCTGTAAAGTCTCTGTATCTTAACTGGGCCTGTGAAAAGTATTTTGCCCCTCACTGGAAAGCTTCCTTCATCCTGCAAGGGGTGTCTCTAAATGAGACATCCTCATGTGGAGGTCCAGAGGATAGGGTGTCTTTGATGTCAGATTCAATACATGAGAGTAAATACATCTACTTTTTTTTTTAAATGTACCAACTCATCCACCTCTTAATCACAGATGTATGAATACTCTTCTTGATAGGTTCAATTTTCCTACTTTCAGCGGAAGCCCCAAATTGGCACCAACTTGAAAATATCATGGCACGTAGACTGGGATGAGGTACTGCTTTGTGACAAGCTTGCATACATTCACTTTGCCTAATTGTCTTTGGCCTCTACAACATTGTGGTAGCACCTTACAGGCTTTGGCCTTTGGTCTCTGCTAAACTCTTCTTTGCAAGTAAGTAGGATCAGAATACCTACTCACCAGTAATCAACAACGATATGGGAATCAGATCCAGAGGCCTTCATGGAGGCTTCTGGACCAACAGACAGCACCGCAGATTCAGGTATTCATAAGGACATTGTAGTATCTGATACTTTGGTGGTCTCCAAAGGGATCGTTCAAGATGTTTCGGCAGTAACCAGGTCATAGTATTGGAGTCATGATTCTCTCCAATATCAGTGTTATCGGGTCTAGGACCATCAGATTCTGAAAACTGTCATCTGTTTATTTTCATTTCTCCTTAGGGCACTTATCCAAGAATTTACATTTTGAAGAGTGGCTAGCAAAGGTCTTGTACAACACCATGGCAAAGTGAGACCAAACATGTAACTTCCTTTCAGATAAACAGTTATGGACAGATTCCTTATTGCCCTCTGGTTGAATCATGCACATTGCAAACAACTGTCCAAATCATATTCTGGGCCTACACAGAACAAACCATGAAAAAAAGAAATCCTTGTGAGAGATTTGATTCCCCACAGTCAATGCAGTTATAAGAAGCATTATCACAGAATCTATAAACAATAGTCAGGCAAACAAAGAAATTTTTTTCCAATGAAGAATTTACCTGCATCCCTGGAAACAGAACCGACATATCAAACTGACAATGTTTGTAAAAGTAAGTATTAGTTTAAGGGTGTGCACACTTGTGCAACCAGCTTATTGTATGTTTTTTTTTTTATTTGTTATATTTTCCCCTAACAGATTTGTTTGTTTTTGAATGGAATTGTACTGGTTATAGGTTACACTAAAGGTGAGAAAAGATTTGAAATAATTTATTGTGGTCTCATTTTTATATATCACAAAAACCTGGCATTTTAACAGGGGTATGTACACTTTTTATATATGTAGCCAGTGAGGATAGTCAAGATCTTAAATTATTTCCATGAAATGGGCTTCTTCAGAAAATGAGCACTACCTTAACTGTCTAGCAGTTCAATACCAAGGGTTAAGGCTACAATTTACTAGTAAGATTAATCCTGTAGTTCTGGGTTTCACCCCTCTTCAGTCTCAGTGTACCTAGTGTTTGTCTGAGCAAGTTATTTAACCGAATAATGCTTGAGTCATTAACGAGGATACTGCATCCTACAGGTTATCCCAAAGAGTACTGTAGATGGGGAGAAAGTGTACACAACTTTGTAGCATAGTACATCTATGCTTTTCAAATGGGAAACTGAGCAAGAGAAGAGAGATAAAGACTTCCTTAAATACATTTAGTAGTTTACATAGAGTGGAGTAGTAGATCAAAGCATAACCATGAATATGTGTGGGTATATGAACAAACTATGTGTGTATGCATGCATGGGTGGATGGAAGTGTGTATCCCAGGACCCAGTCACAGAGGGAAACTGAGGGGCTCGGGATTCACCAAACTATCAGGGATGACTCCCCTTACCATACAATGGGCTATGTCTAAGATGAAAATTGTATCCACAGATGGAGTAGGGTCAGGGATGGGAATCAAGCTTTGACAGCCACCTCACTGCAGGCAAAATAGGTGTCAAATAAGAAGATACGTCTGCTGCTTTTGACAGCTGTCAGACCATACCTAGGCATATGCTGTTTTTTTTTTTTTTGGGTAGGATAGTTTTTTTTTTTTTTATTGGGGTAGGATAGTTGTGTGTATGTAGCTTTATGTGGGTGTGCGCCTTGGGGCATGACTGGGAATGTTTGTGAATCTCTCTATGGTTCTGTCCCAAGAGTGTGTCTGTGGGTGCTCTGAAGCACAGGGTGGTAAGGTGTTCCTCTATGCAATTCGGATATGGTCAAATGAGGGACTCGTACTTACGCAGCTTTCCATTAATGAAAAGTTGCGCCGAAGGAATCAAGCAGGATTGTGACCCGCTAAATATTGGACCTGGACAGCTTGACCTTCTCAGCGCCGATCAAACTCTCCTATTTCTTTGATGTGATCCATTCCCACACAGGTCAACATATAACACAAATGTTTTTGTTTTTACAAAGATGCTGTAAGAGTTTCATTTATTTCATACCTCTCAAGTGTACCTCATTATGAGGAACGTACCTCATTTGAGGTCATAAAAAGTTCATGTTCCTCAAAGTTCCTCAAAGTTCCACATTGAAAGACTCTGTCACACATTCAATGTTTGGAACTTTTTTCAGTGAAATCCATGGTAAATAGAAATGAATCATATGAATTCATTAAAAGATCTTATTTATAAGTGAAACTAGCATATTTTAACCATCCCATAGCCTTCCTAGTTGAAGTTGTTAGTAAGCCATTAGTATGTGTTCCACATTTTGCCCATTTGTCCCACATTATGAAGGCTAGTGTACCTCATTTTGGAGATGGAAGGTTGAGAGCTATGATTTATTTATTTTAGTAAGTCAGCATGAACTACGTTATGGTGACCACGTCACGATGCAATATATACAACAAATTCCTTGCAAAAGTATGCCTTATGGAAATATGCAACTTATTAAAAATGAGTGCACCGCCCCTTCTCATTATTGCGGACTTCTGCAGGTTAAATACAACACACACGCATTTGAAATTCACACTAGCGATGTAACCCTGCCTCACAGAAAGATGAGGTAAAATAAAATACCGCCTGTCCGATTACAGTGGAGCAGTATGATTGCCTGTGTTTCTGCAATAGTAATTTCAGCTGCTTAACAAATGTATGTGCAAATCAGCATCATACAATTCATCAGAGACTTTACTGCACATCTGGAATGGATCCGTGCTCTGCAAAGTTACTCAGGTGCTTTCGTACCACGTTTTAGGGAATGTTTATTACTGTGTAGGAAAGAAATTCACTCAGCTACAGCCTCAAATCAGTAACTACTTTAAATTTGCATTAGGGTAAGTGCCAAAACTGACTGAAAAAATAGTACAACCATAACTTACCGAAGGTGGCAGTTTGGCAGGTCCAGGGCCGAAATTAACAACTTGTTTTGCGCGATTCTCCATCCTCAGTTGTTTCTCCCCCGTCTTCAACGCTGCCTTCTTTTACTGAGGATGAGTAACCTTTCGAAGCTTTCTTTTCACTGTACCAATGCACTACATAATGAAGGGAGAACACCTTGCATCTCATTGGCTGAATTCACATGGCGTTCCCGAGAGTTTTCGTTAACTGGATAAGAAATACATCTTTGCTAGGTGATTGGTTAAGTGATCACGGGGGTGGCGCGTGATCACTTTAACTTCATGCAAGCTGGAAGAGCGATTGCACCATCCAACAGTAAACGTGGTGATTGTTGGTATCCTAGAAGCTTCCTTAAGTACACTGTTTTGTTTCTTTATCGGCTGTATAGTTTGGGGCATTTCAGAGCCTGGCATGTTACTGGCTCAGAATTGGGATTTACTGAAAACTACTTTAAATACTGTCATTATTTTCTTACACATGCTTGAACGTTGCTATATGATGTTAAGTAGCCTGACAAACTTGCACTGCTGTTTCTCATTTTTAAGGTTATTCAATTTCACTCGTTCGGTTTTTAAACGCTGTTAGTTTTAAGAATATTGGAATTCGGAGAAATCGTAGGTAGTAGGAAAAACCAAGGGTATATGAGCCGTGTTGTCCTAGATCTCAACAAATCAGGGACACATCCAGAAATAATCCAGAAGATTGTTGTAATATTAGTACTATTAACGTAAGTCGCTGACAGAATAACAACGAATTAATACACTTTTTTTTAAGTAAAAGACATATAATTTATTATTTTTATTAAGCGTAATTCACCGTCTTCTTTCCAGAAGTCTCCACTTTTTAGGAGGGATCAAGAGGGACAGAGCTAAATTTTGTGTCAAAATCAAGGACGGTTGAGAGTTGTCACCAATACAAACACATGCAAAAGTTTCTCCACATTTTATTCTCGCTGTAAATGCTATAGAAGTTAGCTAGAAAAGTCCGCGACTGGCTCTTTTATCAATGTAAACTATCTACAAATTATTTGTGTATTTATGAGAAAAAACAAACTAATCATGGTCACATGTAACGTTCTTCATATTGGTGACTGCTGCAGTAGCCATCGCTATATGGGTTATATCCTGACAAGGATATAACAACTGGTCAGCATCAGGGTACCTTCCATGCGCCCAAATTGTCAAGCTGCTGGAACTGACTAAATGACCATAGCTCTCAACCTTTAATCTCCAAAATGAGGAACACTAGCCTTCATAATGTGGAACAAATGGGAAAAATGTGGAGCACATATTAATGGCTTACTAACATCTTCAACTAGGAAGGTCATAGGATGGTTAAAATATGCTAGTTTTATTTATAAAGAAGATATTTTAATAAATTAATATGATTCATTTCTATTTACCATGGATTTCACTTAAAAAAAAAAAAAATCCTAACACTGCATGTGTGACAGACTCTTTCAGTGTGGAAATTTGAGGAAGTTCGAGGCACATGAACTTTTTAAGACCCCAAATGAGGTACATTCCTCATAATGAGGTACAGTTGAGAGGTATGTAAATGACATATTTGGATGCAAAGCCCTTCAGAGTTTTACCGCCTAAGGGCAGGCTCCTCTGAGGCTTTTGAGAATCAATGGTCGGCTTGTGCTTTCCTTTTTTGGACAGATAAATTCCTTTTGGGGGACAAAACTAAGATGTTGTCAATCTTCATTTTAACTTTGACATATCCAGGGCCAGCCTTAGCTGAAATGGCGCCCTAGGCGAAGTAGTGCTCTGGTGCCCCTTAAGCTCCACCCACACCATTCTCAAGGAATGCCCCTATTTGAGCCAAGCCCACAGGTAGGTCACCCCCACAAAAGCCACTCCAGTCATTTCTTTCAATGTTTTAAATGCATGAAAATCAGTGAATGCTTTGTCATAGTGTAACAAAGGGGGCACGCCTTACACACCAGCTGCATTACACCAGCACATCACTGACAGCATGTACAACAATCACTGAGCACTGACTGACTGTAATCAAATGTATAGCATAAACGTAATGTTACAATGCACGAGCTCGATAGCAATCTGTTCTGTCAGACAGAGTAAGGGACAGCAAAGGTTTACTAATGGTTGAGCACAACAGTTTTAGAGTTTGGACATATATGTTCACCTTTTACATATGCCGATAGCTGTCCATCACCCCTACCAAACTTAGCAGCATATCTGGTTAGGCTGGAACACCACTTCATTAAACAATACAGTGGTATTCCAGCAGAAAGGCAATCCATGGAAATTGCTTTCCTAAGAATAAGAGACAAAACCCTCCATAGTTGTCCACCGTACTTGCCAATGTGGAACAAAGTGGTAAAGGTGGAACACTTCCTTGCAGCATACTAAAGTCCATCTAAGCTGATCAGTGTGATTAAAATATATTTCTTTATACTTAGGATTTAGTCCTATTTATCATGCATTTCAGTTACAATTTGACATAAGTTTACCTTTCAACTTTTGCCACTGTAAGGGCAATTCTTAACTACCACATTGGCTCAAGTACTGTATCATGCAACACAGTGAAATCTAACATTTATAGCAGTTTAAGCCATGCAATCAGATTTACAGCATTTAAAAACTGACTTAGTGTCTCCAGTGCTTAAGTATAGGTTCATAGGTTGGTACTGAGCTATCTGCCCGAAGGCATATATTAGCCCAGCCACGTTGTGCGGTATTCACCGCCCCTTTAGTAGTTCCCTAGACCCTTGTACTAGCAGCTAGTACCCTTGGCCCCTATCTAGTAGTGCTGTTGGTGTGATCCCCGGTGTGAACTTTCTGTTACCCATCCACTCATCAAGGTTCCTCTTGAAGAGTGATAGTGAGGGGCTCTGTCTTATGTAGATCGGGACCCTGTTCCATGGTAAGGGAAGTCTCTGCGAAGGGAATCAGTCCCTCCAACATGTTTCATTCATTGTTGTGTTGAGGTTTATATCCCTAGAGCGTGTAGCTCAAGTAGATTTGGTTTTGCTAAGATGGAGCATGTTCAACAATTCTGGGTTGGACATGGCTCTGTACGTTAGACAGAGATCGCCTCTGAGAAAGCGGTATGCAACAGAGAACAGTCTTAGGTTTTTCAATCATGCTGCATAGGGAAACTGTTTGAGGCCAGTAATTCTCTTGGTTAGGTACCTCTGTGGTCTCTCCAGCTGCTGGAGATGTCTAGCCAGGTACATTCCAATTGGTGCATTGTACTCAGTAATGGGTCTGATGAGGGAAGAGTAGAGGGGCACCATTACATCCTTAGATCTTGATGCGAACCCTTTCATGATCAGATGGGTCACATAGAAGAATTTTCTAACCACTTTGGCAACGGTTATCAAAGGAAAGCTGGCTATCTACTTGGGTCCCTAGATCCCTTATTTCTTCTTCAGATTTCAGGGGATTACCTCCTATGTTGTAGTTTGCGGGTACTCTGTTTTTTCCAAAGGGGATTACTACGCATTTTTTTGCATTTAGCTTGAGACCATGGCTTTGACACCATGCATCAGTCTAATTTAGGCCCTTCTGGAGGATCTCCATGTCATCCGGAGACTCTGTTATAGCACCCAGTTTGCAGTTGTCCGCAAACTTAGTCAGCCACAGCCCTTCCTTGCTTGCCTGTACTTCTGAGAAGTATATGCCAAACAGGAGGGGCCCCAGGACAGAGCCCTGAGGCACACCACTCGTTACTGGTCTGGATTCGGACATAGATCCCACTACTCTTACTTTATGGGATCTGTCTGAGAGCCAGTTTGCGATCCATCTTGTGACGTAAGGGTTTATGCCCAGGCTGGTGAGCTTATCAATAATACCCGAATGGGGAATGGTGTCAAATGCTTTAGCAAGGTCAAGGTAAGCCGTGTGTACCTCCTTTCCCTTATCTATAGCCTGAGCAACTGTCTCAAAGAAATCCACCAGGTTCAGGAGGCATGATCTGCCCTTGAGGAAGCCGAACTGTGTGGGGTCCAGCGACTGGAGGTTCCCAATCTCTCCATTTATCAGTTCCATAATGATTCGCTCCATAGCCTTACAGATCAGACTGGTCAGGCTTATTGGTCGGTAGTTCCCAGGGTCAGTTGTGGCCCCACTCTTGTGTAGTGGGACCACCGTTGCAGTGCGCCATTCTCTGGGCACATATCCTGTGGAGAGGCTGAGACTGAACAGGGTATTAAGATGCGGGGTTAATTCCTTTTGGAGCTCGCGTATGACACAGCCTGGGACACCATCTGGTCCCTTAGAGGCAGTGTTTTTAGCTTTAGCTCTATCAGTAATAATTGGACTTACACAATCCCCTGGAATGGTAATAGGCCCTGTAGGTGGTGAGGGGGGGGAGAAATTTGCACTGAACCTGTCACCCAAGATGTTGGCAATGTCAGAAGGGTCAGTGTATTTTGTTCCATTTTGTACTATCTCAGAACAGACCTGAGTGTTGCCATTTAGGTTTGTGACATAGCCATAGAAGGCCTTATGGTTATCCTTGGCAACTTTCTTTTCAAAATTAGCTTTAGTTGACTTGATGAGGGCCCTCAATTTCTTACTAATGCTGATCAGGGATGATTTTTGTACTTGAGATTTGGCCTTTTTTTGTATAAGTCTCCTCCTTTTATTGTAAAGTTTGCTTATGGCCGGGGTCCACCAGACTGGTTTCATTTTGCTTGAGGAAGGAGTCTTGGTTTCATTTGGGATAGCACGGTCCATGCAATCCTGAAGATGCATATAGATTGCCTTGGTGTAGGATTCCGCATCCTGGATATCATTATCCTTCTGCAAGGGAATAGTGAAGCTTTCCACTTTGGATGCAAGTAGTTTGAAGTTTGCTTTGGAAAGGTTTTTGACTATGTTTTTTTTGACTGGGGGAGGTGGAGGGGTGAGGATGTCCAGGGTTATCAGTTTGTGGTCGGATCTGACCAAGGAGGGAGTGATAACGGGTGTGGTACAGTGGGCGTCCATATTTGTGATGATTAAATCCAATATGTTGTCCCCTCTAGTGGGGGAACATACTAGTTGTTCAAGGGCATTTGAATTTATAAATTCTATGAATTGCTGAGCATAGGAGTTGAAACATTGGTAATTCACCCAGTCTATACCAGGGTAGTTGAAATCACCCAAGTTTATGGTGTTGGGTAGGACCTTTATATTTTCCAATGTCTCAAGGAATGCAGAGTGAGCATCTTGGGACATGGTGGGCGATCTATAACCGGCTACGACTTGAAATGTGGTTTTGACTGCTGATAGTTGCGCATGGATGATCTCTGGAGCATCATGCTGCGCTACTAACCTGGAGATATGGGTATCCTTGATGAATATGGATACACCTCCGCTCTTAGTACTGTGATCCGGTAACTGAGGCCGGAAGGTATGATATGAATTGTAACCTGGCAGTGCTGGGGTGCTCTCTTGAGCCTTGAACCAGGTTTCCATCACTGCACAAACATCGATTTTCTCCATGCTGAGGAGAGCCTCGAGTGTGTGCATTTTGAGATTGAGACTTCTGGCGTTGAGTAGCATTACCCTTAGTTTTTGGTTACCTGTGCTGGATACGATGGTTGGTTTGTCCTTTGAGCCTTGCCTAAAAAAGACACTATGGGGACGGCAAGAGCCTTGGCCAGTATTCGAAAACCTAGGTGTGACAGGTGCAACCCATCTCTGGCAAAACAGCGAGGCTTGTCTATCACGTCATCCCAGGCAGACAGACACTGGATCCCCTTAGAATGACACCAGAAGCCTAGCCAATTGTTGAAATTGATCATTTTGTCTTTGTATTGTGGTATCATTCTAGGTGAAGGTAGTATGCTACTCAAGGTCAGGGTCATACCAGCTTTGGCTACATGATCAGAGAGCTCCTCAATGTCTCTTTTCATGTAGTCCAGGGAGGTACATCTTAGATCATTCACACCAACATGTACAATAACAGCGTCATACTTGTACTTATTCTGGAGTGACCTAAGTGCTTGTGTTATGTGGCGAATCCGAGCACCCGACAGGCAGCTGACAGTAACCTTCTCCTTGTTCAACCTGGTGAGTGGAACATCCGTGTGCCTTACTATAGAGTCTCCTATTACTAGCGTGTTAGGTATGGTGTTTTGCCTTAAGGGCTGTTGTGAGGCACACTGCTGAGGTGAATTTCTGGCTTGTGTTTGGGGGTGCAGGTTGCTTGCTTGTCTGCTTTGGAGGGCACTGTTTCTTTTTCAGATTAGTACCTAGTGCCTCCGAATATATTTTTATGTATTTATGCGTATGTTTTGCCGGTGCTTGTTTTGTAGATTCATGTGTGACAGGTGGTGTGATGCAAGTGTGTCCCTTATCCTCTAGACTGTCTGTTACATTCATGGGTTGAGAGAGTTTAGCCCCCAGTCTGGCTGTGTATTTTCACCTCTCACAAGTGTTTGTGTCTAGAGGTAAGAGGAGAGGGTTGTCTGTATACATGAGGCAGTTGTGACATTGCCTCAGGATGCCCAATTCCACCAGATGAACTGGAGAGTACACCTGAAGCTGACCTCTGGGCATGCTATGAAGAGTAAATTGAACTTAAGTCCAACATAACATTAACATAACATAACGTTAATACATAATTCAATTTCAGTTCCTTTTGCCCCCCAAAAGTATATATGTGGAGGCAAGCGGTGTATTCAACTACAATCTGAAAACCAGGGAGCCAGCCCCCATATTCTTAAAATAGAACCAAGATCACCACATGGCTATTCTTGCATAATATAACTGAGTGCCCAGTTAAGCCACATGGGAGTAGGAAATGGCAAACATACGATTACAATTCTCAGTTATCACACAACACAAATTTAAAACTAAAAATGGAAAGCCATCTTAACAGCAAGGAATATCACACTATAGACAAATAGAAAACAACTAAAATTGCTACCAAAGTACAATATAATTGTCACACAGACTATGACATCAATGGTATAAACTGATACAACAGTAATATGATGGAAGGTAACACAATGGAAAATGCTACATGTTATAACAATGGGCTATTATTTAATAGGCTTAAATCAGTTAAGCATAAAAAATACATGTGTGGTACACGCGTGTCATTACCACTCCAGACCTGCTTATTTGATTATTCCAAAGACAGACTGTGGCACTTCATTATAATGCATAACTAAATAATGTCTATCATGCTTAGCTTTCATTTGTATGGTATATGTAGTTATCAGAGTACATTACCACTGTTCCTGGTAATATGGATCACTGCATCAGAAAGAAAGCTGATGCATTGCACACAGTTTATAAACTGAATTCACAGCATAGAATGAGTCATTTAAAACTAGCAGTGACAGGAATGGTGATGACTTCAGGAAACAGCCCACTATGTAACATTTATTTCTAAACCAAAGCTAGCAAGAAAAAGAATGGTAATGGCTTCATGAAGCCAAAAGCCCACCACACAACAGGTATTTGTAAACCACTGCCTTTTTAGAAGTTTCTACATCATTATGAGTCTGCTGCAGTTGTAACAGATAGGAAAGGGGAACTTAGCATTTCTTTCCATCAAAGGTTTTCTCCAACATTCATACACTGGCCATACCTCTCAACCTCTTAGAGCAAGAAATCTGGACGAAGCCATAAAAAAGAGGAACAAAGGCTCCAAAAAATAGAACAACATTTAAATATTACTCTTATAAAGTCAGAAAACTGATAAAGTAACAGGTTTTGCATTAACATGAATTTTCTAAAGGATATGAATTCTGAAACTCAAATGTCTAGCATTTCTTAACTTCAGTCTTTAATGATTTACCAGTAATTTGCCAGAAAACCACAATTTGATAGCAAACAGACAAAAAAAAAGGGAACAATCTGGATATTCTTTGGAAATCTATACAGACCGGATAAAGCCAGATTACAAAATGGCAACAGCGTGACACAGTCACTAAAAGCACTGTGGGATTGGTCTTCTTGTTACATTGCTACTTAATTTGGCCAGTTTAAGCTATGCCCACCAAAACTCAGTCACACCTCTTCCACTTCAGTACAGTTACACCACTGAGAATGCAAGCTGACAATATTCAATGACAATGAGTTTGGCTAGTAGTATTTGCTTACAAACAACCTAGTTTTGCATCAAACCTGTATTTTACCTACACATGCAATACAGCAAGCAACACAAAAATGCCATGTTGTGCATCCCTTCTGAACAGACAGCTTGTTTCAGCCTCACTACATCTTTTTGCAAATTCAGTCACTCCAGATGCGTTGCACTTACAGCCAGAGACAAATGGTCAAATATTCTCACCACCCTAACAAAGTGCTTAGCAACCTCCCCCTCCTCCTGGTTTACAGCAACTTACACAAGCCAGAGAGAAATAAATGGTAAAAAAACAGACATTCTCACGACACTAGATCATAGAATCCAGTACAATGCCTAGCAACCCCCCCCCCCATTTAACAGCAGCTTACACTTTAAGAGCCAGAGACGAAAACAAATCCAGATATCCTCACGACCCTAATAGATTACAAAAAGTATAGTGAATAAGCTATGCAATAAGTACATTTGTGACAATAAGAAATGTCCTAAATATGTATGGCTACATATTGCAGCTTTATTTTTAATTACAATTGTTGTAAATATGACAGTTATAGACTTTTTACTTCAGAAAATATGTGCCAAGTCACATCTCTTTTTATATCAACTTTCTAGTGTAACAGTGGTGTTTCTAACTTGAAACTCTTTACCAAACTGTTTGCTTTGTTCTTAATTCCTCAGATAAAAAGTTAAGAAATACAAACTTGTACTCCTCTTTAGGAGATTCTGGGATTCCAAGACTTTCATAAAAAATCTATGAATAAAATGTGCCCTGCTCTGCGGTTTAATTATTTTTCTTCCAAGGAAAAAACACAAGTAGAAGCGTATGTATTGGCAGCCTACTTCCCGAGAGAAGCCCCCATAAATTTACAACAAGGGGCAGATTTTCCCGAACCTAGGTAGCAGTTAAAACATCTGAAGGCAGTTGGGGACTGTGAGCCTTTATTTTTTAGTTCTTTTGTTACATGGCAAATCTCGCAAGGTACAGTTGTTGGGATAAAAGAACTAAAAAATAAAAGCTCAGGTACCAACTGCCTGCACCCTGCAGATATTTGTCTTCCACTGGATAATGAGCGACTGCAACAGATTAGTGTATAAGCCTGTAAGGAGAGATTATTGGTTCGGATCATAATAAAACTTACAGCTAAACTGCAGGTTAATGTATTTGTAGCTAACTAAAGTCGGTCTTCATCTTTTAACTAATATTTCTTACTTATAGGTACTGAACCAGCCGTTAACCTGCAGTTTGTTGTAAGTTTTTTGGTTCAGTTTATATTTCTGGCGTTTTCCTCATAATAAAACTTACCTTAAGCTGCACAAACAATGAAAAATTTTAAAATAACACCGCTCTCAGCCTGTCCGTAGAGTCAAGAGAAGCAGAAGAGAATCAAGCCACCGATTCACGAACATCTTCAGGGAAAAAAAAATCCAAATAAACGATCGGTCTGCCTCTACCTTGTTAATGAAGAAAGCAAGGGGGATAAGAGATGGGCACGATCAGTGTTTTATACTAGCAGCAGCTCAGACTGGAGTAGTAGCTGGAGACCTCAGTGGTAAGAGAGCATCACTGATTGGATGCTTTAAATAATGTTTAGTAATGATAGTGATAGCCACTGATTGATCATGTAGATGCAGGGGTGAGGGAATGGAACAACACAGCAGGGGACAGTGCTATGCGAATCATGGTTTGGACTACGGAAGTAGGGAGAAGGTGCAAACACTGCAGTACAGGACAGTGAGAAGTGGGGAAGAACACAAATTTTACATGCTTGATGAAGTAAAGCAAGTAGATAAAATTGCGCCCTTTATGTGGCCGGCCTGAACGGCGCCCTAGGCAGTTGCCTAGTTCGCCTATGCCTAAGGCCAGTCATGGACATATCGGAACCGAGTCAGCCATTAGTACAGTTTGCATGAGCCAAAAACTCTCAAGCTTCACCTTTACCCACAGTCCCTCTCTCTCAATTACCTCAGATCTTGTTTGCTGCTTTTCCGAAACTGCTGCATTTTGCCAGTGTTCTCGAGTTTCCAGTGGTTAAGTATATTTCTGCTGTTATTTTCCTAGAGTTTCCAGTCTTGATTCTTCTGAATTTCACTCCCTTTGTGTTTATTGCGTGGGTCTCGGTCACCTACAAGCGGACGGCAGTATTTGTCATGGGTTCAGTCACCGAGCCCTTGTTGAGAGACGGAACAAACTTATTTTAAAGGATTTGATTCCCTCTGCCTTTAGTGAAGCCTTCTCTGCAACTGACAAGCCTAAAACTGATATTTCTTCCCCCTTCATCCTCATCCTCTGTGGACAAAAACAAAAAGAGGAGTGTCTTTGTTCTGACTTCTCCGTCGGCACCGAAAAGCAAGAAATTGAAATCCTCAGTTCCGAAAGCATTCTATGAACCTGAGGCCTCTGACTCTAAATTACTGATGATGACAATTTCCCTGGCACCGACAACTATTTCAAGGCCATCAACTTCGAAGGCTCCAGTGCAGGACATTTCATCTGCTCCTTCTTTAACAACACAGACTATCAAATGCGAACAAAGGGAATTTTTACCCAGGACTACATATTCCCCATCTGTTAACCCCTTCACTGGTGAGCTTCCAGAGGTATTTCTTCAAATGCCTATCCTTATCATAGATCTGTTCCACCAAAAGTCTTGTGAGCTTGATGTGGAGAGACTTGTGAATAAAATCTTGTGGGCCATAGGACTTCAGGGTTCCTTTGGCTCCAACCCCTTCAGGTCTGGGAACAGAGCCTTCTTTCACCCCACTGACTAGTCCTGCTCCAGGGCTTCAGAGTTTACTGTTCTGAGTCTCCTGGCACTGACTGTACCAGCCCCAGAGATTTCCTTCTCTTCAGAACTGGTAGTTCTCCTGAGTTCTTCGGTGGTTTCAGAACTGGAGACCTCTCAGAGCCGTAACTACCCTGTTGGCTCTGGGGAGTGGGATTCAACTCCATTTCTTTCAGAGCCATCCCTGTTCCTCAAAGCTTTGACTCGAGTTAGCTCGGCACCATCTCGAGGGTAAGCTCGAGTGACCACAGTCCCAAGGCAGTCTTATCTCAGTTCCAGGCTCCCTTCCTTCTTTGGGGGGGCCTGCCTTCGAGGTGATGGAGAGGGCCCTGTCCCTTACAGTGACACAGTCGGCACATTCCTCATCGAAACAGATACCCCCCTCTGGCTCTGTTATTAGAGCTGTCTTCCCACTGGGGCAGCGGGTGCCAAAGTCTTAGTTTTCTCAGACGCAGGTTCTATCATCTTCTGAGACTTCCTCAGGTTATCCCCCTGAGGAGGTCCCCAGGAAAAGAAGTGCAAGAGGAAGCACATAAATTCCCCTCAGGAATCCATCACCAAAGACACAGATTTCAATGATGGGAGGAGGCCCCAAGGTCACCGCCTGAAGACGTCTTCTTTGGAGACATCTTAGAAATTCTAAAGCAAAGAGGTGACTCCAAGTCCCAAAACCCTTCCTGGAAGGAATCTGTTTACCCTCAGGCTTTCAGCACTCACCCATCTACCTCTTGGGTGACCCCACCCACTGCTGAACTCATTCAGTTATTTTCACAGTGAGTGTGGAAGGCCCCAGATACCATCAAACCCATCTCCAGGAGACCAGACAAAATCATATCTGCCCTGGAGGACAAAGAGTTCTGAGCCAAAGGGTTAGCAGTGGATGCCATGATCATAGCAGCCATCACAAAAAAGGAACTTGCTGAAGAGATTTCATCTATCCATCCACCCAACAGGGAGTCTTGGGCTATAGATAGATTTGGGAAGCAGGTTTATGCTTCATCGACCTTCGCTCTAAGGTCTTTGCACTTCTTGGCACACTTTAAGGGATCTGATCAAGGAGTTGTCAGATACTCTGGCAGGAGCAGTGGCTGAGGGAGTCCAAGAGAATGTGGCTTCCCTGCTAGCCACCCTGGAGTCTGTGTCTAATTTGTCCATGAAGCTAATTGCACATACAGCCGAAGAGACATCCAGAGCAGCAGGTTCAGACATAGCCATAAGGAGACACTGTTGGCTGCGCCTGTGTGATTTTGCGGAACCATTCAAGTCTTCATTTATCAGTGTTCCCTTTGACAGATCATCCTTATTTGGCCCAAAAGTAAGAGAGACTTTATCCCAGTGTGAGAAGGATGGCAAGACCCATCTGCCATGGGCATACACCCCCCCCCCCCAAAAAAAAAATCCTTTTCTCGGAACCAGAGGCATGGTGGAAAGATGTGGTTCAAAAATCCCAAGGACCTTTCCAGGACACGTGGAGGCAGTTCCCCTAGGGGCAGAGGAGGAAACCAAAATGGAAGACGCTGCCCTTGCAGCAGAGGTGGTTCACAAAACCAGTGCTTCATGGATTCCTTTCCAAGTAAGCCCTTTCAGCGCTCCTGAATGGAGGTCTGATTGTCTTCCTCTGGAGGCAGTCAGGGACATTTATCCTTGCACCTGAATGCCTGGCTAAACATGAAAGATGCTTGAGTGCAAAGGATCATATCCAGATATTATATCATTCCCTTTTCTCATCCTCCCTTCATACTCAGAAAAAATCTCCAATGTGCCACCCAATCAAAGAGATCCAGGAGCTTAAGAAATTCAAAACCTGCTAGACAAAAAAGTCATCCAAGAAGTCTCGCCAGACCAGAAAGGATCTGGAACCTACTCGAGATTCTTTTTAGTGCCAAAAAAGACAGGGGACTGGAGACTAATTTTGGATCTCAGGGTGCTGAACAAATCAGTTCATCAGACAAAGTTCCAGATGGTCATGGTTCAGTCAATTCTTCCCTTTCTGAAGAAAGACGACTGGATGTGCTCGATAGATCTTCAGCATGTGTATTACCACATAAAGATGGACAAGCATTCCAGGAAGTCCCTTCACTTCTGGGAGGGAGCCAATAATTACCAGTTCATAGTGCTGCCCTTTGGTCCCACCATAGCCCCCAGGGTGTTCACCAAATGCATGGCAGTCGTAGCAGCTCACTTTGAGACTGCAAGGATTCCGAATGTTACTGTACTTGGACCACTGGCTCATAACCACTTCAACCAGGCATCAGTTGATAGTAGCCAGGGATTACACTCTCAAAATCTGTGCTCACCTGGGAATTGCAGTAAATCATAAGAAACCCTAACTGACTCCAACCCAAAATCTGGAATTTCTAGGGTCCGTGCTGAATACAGCCACAACCATAGCATCCCTTCCTCAAGAGAGACTCAAAAGAATTAATACACAACTCCAGAAGATAATCCACAGAAAGAGGGTTCCTGCTCAATTAGTTTTGCAAACTCTGGGCTCAGCGGCAGCTTCAACAACCCTAGTCTCTCTAGCCAGGTACTACTAGCTTCTCAGTAGTCTGTCCTTCACCAACCCTTGTCAGACCAGATTTTGATCACCAATTATTGCAAGAGGGATCTGCATTGATGGACGTGTTCCAAGCAAATTCTCAGTGGTTGCCTATTTGTTCTTCCAGAGCCCACGGACACCTCCCAGATGAGGTGGGGGGGCATTTCCTGGGCAGGACTGTCCAAGGCACGTGGTTATCCTTAGAGGCCAACTTGCATATCAATGTCCTGGAGCTAAGAGCGGTGCTTCTTGCATTGTAGGCCTTTCAAACAACTCTTCCACAGGGGACAACTGCAATTCAGACAGACAACACGTCAGTAGTTTGGTACATCAACAAGCAAGGAGGAACCTGTTCTTACCCCCTTTGTCCTGAAGCCCTCAGAGTGTGGCAGTGGGCAATCTTCAACTGCTTTCCAATAACAACGCATATCCTAGGGAGTTCCACTGTGATTGCAGACAAACTGAGCAGATGCCTCCTCCAGCCTCACGAGTGGTCTCTCAGTCCAGAAGTGGAGGAAAGGATCTTCTGTCAATTGGGTTAACCTTGCTGCAATCTGGTTGCCTCTGTGCTAAACAAGTGCAGCAATCACTTCACCCTGATTCCTCCTACAGGGAAGTCACCGAGAAACGCTGTCCTCCACAATTGCCCCCCCAGTCTCCTCTACATCTTTCCACCGATACCACTAATTCCAAAATTTCTGCAGAAAGCACTCCGGTTGAAGAGCCTAGTTATCCTCATTGCCCCATTTTGGCCTCAACAGATTTGGTCTCCCTTCCTTTGGCCTTATCTGACTCAACAACCTTGGATTCTGGACTGGATTACAGACCTTCTGACCCATCCAGATGGACTTGTTCACCCAGGCATTTTGAACCTGAAGCTGACAGGATTGTTCCAGCAGTTTCACTAGTTGCCAAGCGTCCAAGTCTTGCCTTTCCAGTACAGCATATACTTCTGTCTTCTCATAAACCTTCCACTCGTAGACTATACTCTAGTAAATGGAAGAGTTTTACCATTTGAGCCCATGATAAACATATTGATCCCTCCCTTTTTTGCTTCTGTAGAGTATATTTTAGACTTTTTAGCCTCTATTTTTAATCTCTGAGCTTTCCCTTCTATCATCAGATTACAATTAGCTGCAATTTCCAGTTCCCACAATGGTTTGGAAGAACATTCCTTAGCCTCTCATGCACTTCATAAGTTATTTTTTAGAGGTACACTTTTTGTTGAAACCTCCTTTCAAAGATCCAGCACTGCTTTGAACCCTGTGCAGAATGTGATTTGAAATTTTTGTCGTGGAAGACGGTGTTTCTTGTAGCTATAACCACTGCTAGAAGGATCTCAGAAATTTAGCTGTTATGTAAACCTCCTTTTCTGATTTTCCACAAAGATAGAGTATCTTTATGAACAAACCCCTCTTTCCTACCCAGGGTAGTCTCAGAGTCTAAAATCAATCAAACTGTTAATTTACCGGTTTCCTTTCAAACCTTTTGCAGCAAAGGTGAATATTCCCTACATTTACTACATGTTTACAGACAGTTACGTTTCTATCCTCACAGAACAAAGGACATTTGAAAATCTGATCAACTATTTGTTTCCAGTGCAAGGTTTGGCAAACCAGTCAGCAAGGTGACACTTCCAGATGGCTAAAGGGCTGTATTTCATTTATCTATGATAACAACAAAATAACCTTGCCTAGGCCCGTCAAAGCCCATTCCACAAGATCTGTAGCCACTTCAGCTGTTTTCCAAATCTGGAGCTTCTATGGATGATATTTGTGCAGCAGCTACTTGGGCTTCTGTCCATACCTCTCTCACTCATTACAAATCGGACTTGATCTCTAGGGGAAGAGCATTTGTTGGTTCGATGGTGCTCAGTAATATACTTCCATGAGTCCTCCCAAGATCTAAGGTAGCTGGGGACTCTCTCCCATATGTCAAGGATAAAACAAAGATTGGCATCAGATAATGAAGTTATGTACTCACCATAATGTTCTGTGTTGTCGATCTTCATTTATCCTTGACTCTCCTCCCTCCATCCCCCGGCCTTTAAAGATTTTTTGGTGGAACAGATTATATACCCTCACATTATTATGATTTTTCAAATATAGCAGATATGCCTTCTCTGTGGGCTTCCTTATCTATTATCTATTCGTTCTCTGCAAACTCGATCTAAGGTAATTGAGAAAGAGAGGGATTGTGGGTAGAAGTGAAGCTTGAGAATTTTTTTGGCTGTCATGAGCTGTAGTAACAGTCGAGTCGGTTCGCTATTGGAACTGAACCCATTTGTCAAGGATAAATGAAGATTGACAACACAGACGGAACATTATGGTGAGTACATAACTTCTTTTTTTCTTATATTTCCTGATGTTTTACTGCTTTCTTCTTCAGGAAAGTTATTTTAAAGCTAGGAGTGTTGTGTTTTAACGGACTGCCTTGAGACTAATGCACTTTTAAAGGGAGTACTAGTTTTATTCTGTCAGTTTTAAAGTAGTATAAACTTACTGATAACATATCTTCTGTGGAGCAATTGTATTTAATTTTCCATTGTGGGACTGTCATCGTGTTTGAAAGTGTTTTTTAAACTTAAATGGACAGGTATTCTGTCCGGCATTTGCTGCTCATCTTCCCCTGGAAAGAGACACTGTTTTCAGTCTGACTATGGAAGAGGTTGCCAGTCCCGTTGTTGGTCCTTCTTCCATCCACAAAAAGACAAGGTTAAGCAGACAGCCTTTGCCACCGCAGCAGACTATCAATTTGCCTCAGCGTCAGGTGGGCAACTCTGCAGGGGTCCTTTGTTGTACCTCCGACCACTCATCTTTTACCTCGAATCCCTCTGGTGTAGCACCTACAGCCACTGTGGACCGGGAGTTAGCCAGGTCCTCTGTGGCTGTTGGAATCCCCTCAGTGGGCAAGGGAGAGCCAGTGTTGTCGGTCCAGTGAGAGGGAACAAGGTAGGTTTCCCTGTTATGTCAGAATGTTGTGCCCATTTCTGAGAAAGCACCGTCTGACATTAGTAACACGGATGACCCCATTTTTCCTGTCAAAAAGAAACAGAAAACCAAATATGTATCTACTCCTCAAATTTGTTTGGGTAGGAGTAGTTTACTGAGACTGACTCAGGGTTTAGTTCCAGCTATTGATTCTTCTTGTAGAGTAGTTTCTGGTAAATGAAAGCTGCCTTTCTTCCTGAAGAGATTCAAGATTCTGAATTTGAACAGGATGGTGTAGGGACAGATTCAAGGTTTTGTCTTCAGATTTCTGATTCACACTCAGAAGAGAGCTCAGTTTCTGACTCTTCCTGTGAGGGATTCTCTTTCTCTGAGACTATTGCTAGAATGCTCCACTGTTTTCACTGGGAAAACACTGAGGTTTCTCAGCCCCTCAGAAAATACTATGAGTTGCTACATAAGGATGTTCTAGAATTTGTACCTGTTTCTCCTGTCCTGACAGCTTTAGAGGATATGTGTGTCTTACTGCCTGCAATCTTCCCGATAGCCAGCTGTCCCTAAAAGGCAGATAGGATGTATAAAGTTCTACTGCTTTTAATTGTTTATACACTATTCCCAAACTTGATCCAGCAGCTATATACCCTAAGTTAACTCCACTGCTGCTAAGCACTTGGTTAATTCCAATCTTACTCTAATAAGGATGGGAAGTTTGTTGATAGGTATGGGGAAAAGTGTGTAATTCTGCAACTTTGATTTTTAGAATTTTAAACTCTCAGGCTCATATGTTAAAGTTTGTTCTGACATATTGTGAAAGTATGAGAAATGTGTTATCTACAGTTTCTTCTTGTGAAGAAAAAAACTGCTTTAAATAACACCGTTTCTTCTGCAGCACAGGCCACTACTCATTATTTACATGTGTGCATGATTCTGTTGATACTTCTTCCAGGAGGTTTGCCTGGCTGCATTCTCAGAACTTCTCGGATAATGTAAAAAAATGAGATTTTAAATTCTGCCGTCAATAGCTATTTAGTGTTTGGGTCCTCTGCTGCAGAGGTGATCAAAAGTGTAAAGAAAGGGGCAAATTAATCCAGAGAATCTCTTTTTAAAGCCCTCCCTTTTCAAATTGTGCACGGACTTTTCTTTCTCCTTATCCAGTTTTGGCAAACACCTGAATAAACAATCTCAACAGAATTCAGATAAACAGATGCTTATCAAGCAGTAGCACTGGGTTCCAAAAATAAGTCTCAGCCTCCCAAAACAAAGGACAATCCAACAAGTCTGAATGATTATTCAAGACATCCTGTGATCCCCTTCCACCCTGGCCTTTATTCTCTTTCAGAAAGTCAGATTCTCCATTGTTTTCTTTGGCAACAGATTATTACAGAGAAATGTGTTCTGAAGATTATTCAACAGGCTTACAGATGGCAGTGACTGGAAACTTTTCCTTTTCAGGGAGTCATTCCTCCTCAAGCAGTTCAGACTCATTTGTTTCCTCCTGTTCTTCATCACAAGGAGTGAGAGAAGAGTTCCTCTTTCGCAGGTGTGGAAGGGGAGTTATTAAAGGATGTTCTTAGTGACAAAAAAAATAGAAGAAAAAAATGAAAGACTAGCTGTTGATCTTTCTTTTCTAAAGATGTCTGTGATAGTGCCCAGTTCAAAATGATATAATTTTACAACCTGTTACCTTTTCTTCATCTTTTAATTTTCCTGGTAACACTAGACTTAAAAGATGCTTAACATCACATCCCTGTTCATCCAGACTTCAGGAGTTTCTTCAGGTTTTGTGTGTTTTAATCACATTATCAGTTCTGTGCTTTACCCTTTGGACTATCCACTGCACCAGCCATGTTCACAAAGTGGTTGGTTCCAATTATAGCTCATTGCAGGCTACAGTGTATCCACATTTTTCCGTATTAAGATGACTTGCTTATCTTTTCAGAGTCTTTTTCAAAATGTTAGGAGCCTCTCTCTTGAGTGAGGGATCTGTTGCACAAGCTGGATTCCAAAAGAATATTCAAAAGTCTTTCGTGACTCCCTCATACAAGATTATTTTCCTGGGATTTCAACTAGACACCTTAGTTCAAAGAGCTTTTCTTCCACAGGAAAAATAGATATTTACCTAGATCTGTTTCTAAGGTTTTCTACTCAGACTTTGGTCGTTGCAAAGGAATACCTCAGACTTTTCAGTCTCATGGTATCTATGATTCACATGATACCCATGACAAGACTCCACCTGAGAAAGTTACAGTTGTATCTGAACTCATCAACCCCATTTACTTTTTAGATCCCAGTTATGGGGTTTGTAAGAAGAGAAGTATTTTGGTGGAGACAACAGATATCCTTAAATCCAAGTCTTCCCTTCTCCATCCTTGCCTCAAAGCAGCCTTTTACCACAGAGCTTTAGACTTTACTTGGGGAGAAGTTTTGGGAGGGATAAAAGGGCAGGGGGTGTGGGGACACCAAGTACAGATGCAACCACTTAAATATCAAGGAAATGTTTGCCCTGATCAAGGCATTTGATTCTGTCAACCATCTTTGGTCCCCAGGACCTCTTCAAGTGGTTATTAACAATACCATAGTCATATGGTGCATCAACAAGCAAGGGGGAACCAAGTTGTACCACCTTTGCAAACTAGCCATGTTAACTTGGGATATAGCTTCACAGCACAGTCTCACTCTGCAGGTATCCTACATTCCATCAGAGCAAAACTGGGTGGCAGACAAGCTGAGCAGTACCAGGATAGACCTTTACAAATGGAAACTAAATCAGGTGGTCTTCCAAGATTTGATACATCTGTGGGGAGTTCCTCAAGTATAGAGCTCTTTGTCTCTTCTCTGAACAGTCACCTGGCAAAAATTCTGTTCCAGGACTCCATGCAAGAAGACCTGGAAGACAAATGCCTTTTTATTTCTTTGGACTGGAATGTTCCTGTATGTCTTTCCACTAATATCCAAGGTACTTCTGAAGATTCACAAGGAATCCTCCAGGATCATTGTGATGACTCCCTTCTGGCCCAGGCAAACGTGGTTCTCCCTTCTTTTGAAAATGGCTAGGGGTAATTACCACAAGCTTCCTCACACAATGAATCTACTCACACAAGAACAGGAGTGTTTGATATACCCTGTCATCAATCGTCTTTAATTGACTTCCTGGATGATAGGGTCTTGATTCATTTTAGGCACCTGTTTTCTGAGGACATGCAGCAGGTACTAATGGAGGTAAGAAAGCCTGCTACTAGAAAATTGTATATTAGCAAATGGAAAAGGTTTTCTAGTTGGTGCCAGCAATATAACCGTCACCCATTCAGGACTAATTGTTCTCTGGTTTTACTGAATCTCTGAGTTACTACAGTATGGCCTTTCTTATTATTTATTTTTATTTTTATTTTGCATTTGTTTGCCAGGAAAGTCCAACCGGACACATGTCCCTTTTCAGTGAAGGACCGGGGAGAAAAGCTCCACGTTGAAATAATATCCAGAAATACAATATATCAGTAGTATACATAGAACAAATAATTTAGTCACACTGGTTAAGAACAGTTTGTATGACTAACTATACAAAAAAGCTAATTACTGGATTACTAAGTGTATATAATACATGAGGAGGTTTTACAAGTCAGTAAGAAACAAAAGATTAAACGTAAGTAGAGAAACATTACATCATTATACATTTCTGTGGAAACAGACAGACAGACCAATAGAAATGTCAAGTCAATATTTCCTTAGCTCTACAGTGATGTATTCTTGTGTGATGTTATTGTTCTGTCAAGGTTCATTTATCAGCCATTTCAGCATGTCTGCCCCTGGATCCTCGCCTTTCAAGGCAGCTTCATGACAAAATGGTCTTAAAGAGGTTTTGCATAAGAGGCCTTCGAGTAAACCAGTAACCCGTTTTTGGGATCTTAATTGTACCAGCTAATCTTGCCAACTTGAGATTCTTAACATGGTAAACAGTTTTACTGATTGCTCTGATCTTTGTAAAAAGGGTATCTGGGTTGCAAGCACTTATGCTGAGTCAACCCTACCTGATTTTTCCGCAGGGACATGGTTTCTTTAAGAAATAATCCTTCTTTTATGCCTAAAGGCAGGCGGTGATGGTAATTATTCCTTTGACTGGTATGACTGCAGTTGGGGTGCCCCAGGCTGTACTGGATCTGCAGAAGGAGACAAGAAAAGGGTTCATGAGAATTTCATTGCATATGCTTTTATTTCACTGAGAAAATGTAGATCAGTAATATTACACAAAAGGCAGCCTTCCAATGGATGTAAGACACGGATGCCAAAAGTAGAGCTTTCGTCCACTTTATTTTTATGTTAGCCGCGGTTATACATTGGTAGCGTTATTACCTCACAGCAAGAGGTTCTTCCGTTCAGTTCTCGGCGTGGCTTTAGGAGTGCCTTCTGTGTGGAGTCTGCATGTCCTCCCAGCGGTTGGGTAGCATTCGAAAGACATGCATGTGTAAATGGGCGTGCCTTCATTGAAGGTTGGGCGTCGAGCTGGCACCTCGGCGTTTCGTAAAAAATCTCCTGTCAATCATTAGCAGACCGGAGTTCTGCTGTGGCGACCCCTTACCGGGAAAAAGCCAAAAAGAAAAACAACAAACGTCCACTTTATTTTTATGAACTTCATCAGAAAAACTTTTAACACACCTACTATAGTAACATAAATAGTATTTTCAGAATCACATGGTAAATCTGAACCAATGACTTTGCAAATATTTCCGTTAGTGCTAGTTTTCTAAAACCATGTCTAATTTAAAAAAAAATATACTAATGATTTCACATAAATAAATCTGAACCAATGACTTTGCAAATATTTCCGTTAGTGTTAGTTTTCTAAAACCATGTCTAATTTAAAAAAATATACTAATGATTTCACATAAATAAAACTAGTTAAAATAACCAAAAAAAAAAACATACAATTGTAAAAAGCATTTCAAACTGATAGCTTCATTCAGACCTGGTGCATGATCTGCTGTAAGTAAATCTGGGACGCGTCCCTATAGACATGACCAAATCTCTGTTACCTAACAAAACTTTCCAGTTGTCAATAATGATGTTTCTTATAAACCACATTTCTTTAACTATAGGCAAAGGAAACGCACAAAAATAATTAGTATCATTAAGTGCCTCGGGTTCACTTCTCCCAATGTTACCCAAAATGTTTGTGTTAACTTTCAAAATCAGACAAGCTACTCCACTCCTCAGTGCAATGACCTCCTACTCTATTGTCTTAAGCCATTCATGGTCATAACCTCTGAGCTCAAACAAGGACCTCCAAAAACTTAATTCGTCTAGAAAAGTCTTGTCGTCTGATGTTAGATGGCTCAACCTAATAATCTGCCCTTAGATCACCCCTTTCTTCATATGAGGTGGGTGTAAGCTGTCTTGACATAGATATTGATTAGCAAAAACTGGTTTTGTGTAAATGCTACTTTTGAATTTATTGTGCTGAAAATCATAAGTTAAGAGTATATCAAGAAAGTTAATGATGTCACCAAAAGCACTGATACTGAACTTTAGAAAATTAGTGGCATCATTTAGATAAGACACAAATTCAACAAATTCCTCATAATCTCCATACCACAAGAAAAACAGGTCATCTGTGTAATGCTGGTTGTTGTTGTGTCTTTCAGCTTTTCCCAGTTAGAGGTCACCACAGCGGAACTCCGGTCCGCTAATGATTGGCAGTAGATTTTTACGTGCCGAGTTGCCGGCCCTGACACACAACCTTCAATGAAGGTACGCCCATTAATGCATGTCTCCACACAGAAGACGCTCTAACTGAGAATCGAACAGGACAACGTCTTACTGTGAGGCGACTGGTATAAGATGATTTTGTGTGCTACTGGATGATTGACAAAAATCTAGATTCCCAACCTGCCATAACTAAATTAGCGAATGCTGGGGCAACCCTTGCCCCCATTGCCACACCTGATGTTTGTTTGTACAGCTGTTCGTTAAACTTAAAGAAGTTGTTGTCTAACACTAAATCCATAAGAGAAGAAATAGTGTTAATCTTTGTGTCCTCAAAACTTTTGTTGTTTGTTAGGTATTCTCTCAAATACTCAGCACCCACTTCTTGGTTAATACTTATATATAGCAAACTCGCATCTAAAGAGGCAAAGTAAAAATGTCCTGCTGGAACTACTAACTTACTCAAAATTTCCAATAGATGCCAAGAGTCGCACAAATAATGTTTAGAAGCCTGTACTACAGGATTTAAAATGAAATCAAGCCATATAGAAATTGTTACAGTTTTGGATTTACTGTCAGATATAATAAGTCTAAAAGGTGGGTTAATACAGCTCTTCTGTAATTTAGGAATACCAAAATGTAAAGCCATTTTGGGACAATCAACTTGTAAATAGTTGCAACAATCATTGTCTATTTCACCTTGACAAATCATGTCAAATAAGGTTGCATGTAGCCATAAATAACTTTTCTCGATGTCAGAAAGCTCAGCCTTTTCATAGGTGGTATCCTGATGCAACATACTTTCAATAGACTTCACATAGTCAACTGTGTTCATGACCACTATCTTACCACCTTTGTCTGCCTTCATGACTAAGCACTCTGTTCTTACTCAATGATAACAATGCTTTGTGTTTTTCTTTGCTTAAATTAGACATTTTGTGTTCAAGTCTGATATTCCTAAAATCTGACTCACACAGAGCTTGAAATACCTGTAATGTACTGTGTAATGGAGGATTAAACAAACTCGTTTTTGTGGGTTTGTTATTCAAAACAGAATCAGCATCGCTCACCACATCATGCATAATGTAGTTTCAATTTAACCTTCTTAAAAATAACCTAAAGTCAATAATAACCTTAGCTACATTCATTGAACAATTGGGAATGAACGAAAAACCTTTTTTTCAGAACTGACACATGTTCAGACAGTGTTGCATTGGACAAATTCAAAATTTCAAGTCCCACCTCCACAGCTGCTTGTGAAACTATCACTTCCTGCTGTTCTTCTCCCTCCCTTTGCCTTTGGCTTGGGTGGGGTTTGACCAATGTTCATCGTGCATACAGCTGCAGTCATAACAGATGGGTTATCCTGCCGTCAGGCGGGTCCTCGGTCGGCCGAATTCCAAAGTCTAGGTCCGGCGTCGGTTGTCGTCGCTTCTTCCCTGACGTCAGTGCGTCAGGGGTATAAAAGAGGCAGCCAACGCCATTTTCTTCAGTCTTTCTTGCCACGCGGTGCCCGAAGCAGAAGCAGTTCGCAAGTGCCGGTCGCCCAGCTACTGAGATTTACGAAAGTATTTCAGCCGAAGTCTTCTTGAAAGCTAAGTACCCCATTGGGGAAACTTTTCTTGCCTCAGACCGATGTCAGACAAAGTTAATAATTGCATTTCATGTGGGAAGCAAATACCGCATAAGGATTTCCACTCTTTCTGTATACTTTGCTTAGGCCCAGACCACGACGTCTCGGCCTGCTGTTTTTGTGCTAGATTCAATAAGCGCACTATTAAGCGTCGGGCGGAGTTCACCCTTCACTTTTTTGGCAAAAAATGTAATTATATTATGTCGTCGGATACTCCGACTCCAGTTTTGAGCAAAAAACGCAAAGATAAGGACCGACACACGAGGTCCGCACCACCTACTGAAACCACGCTAAGGCCGACTACCGGTTCTCCGGTACTCAGCGAGGTGCCTACGCAGCCCCTGAGTACCGATGACAATGCATTACCGGTGTCTTCAGTACCCAAGGTCGCAGGCTCCTCGGCCCCCATTCCTACTACAGATCCCGACGCCACTCCTGGCGGGGAAACTCAGAATTTAGACAGGCCTGCCATTTCTCAAGGGGTCTTCAGACCTTCCTCCTTCTCTTTTAAAGCCTTCACTAAATCTAAAGCAGCCATGAAAACCAAAAAACAGGTTCCTCAGACCCTCTCTCAAGGCACCATGCCTAAAAAACAGATGCTTAAAATGGCTGAGGATTTGATTACTCTTATCAGGGGTTCTCATCCCCCCTCTGACAAAAGGCCCAGATTAGAGGAAGTCTACCCTTCCTCAGATCAAGCTTCTATTACCTCAGAACTACCTGAGGACCAGGATTATGCCTATTCTTCATTCGAAGACTCTGATGCTGAGGAGTCTATTCCCTCGGTCTCCCCCCCCCCTGAGGACTTCTCTTTTGGGGAAACCCTGCATACATTGAGGGAACACTTTCACTGGGAAGGCCAAGATTATTCAGATTCCAAGAAAAGGCTCAGGGAATTTCTTCTGCTCCCCCAGCACAGGCCTCTGGCTATCCCTCCTGTTTTAGATATATTGGATGATGTGTACACAGAAGCCAGCCTTAATCCTGATTCTTTGCCTCCAGCTCCTGTTAAACCAGACAGGTATTATCGGGTTCCTGATTCTCACCAGTTCCTATATAAAAGTCATACTGCTGACCCAGAAACTATTTCACAGGGTCCCAAGGGAATTAAGGCCTCTACTGCTAAAAATCCATTACCTTCAGAAAGAGATTCCAGAGCTTTAGAAAGGTGGGGGGAAAAAGGTGTACACCTCGGCCACTTTAACCATGAGGGCATTAAACTGTCAGTTCCATATGTTAAAGTATCGACAGTTTTTGATATCTCAGCTGAAAAGCAAGATGACACAACCAGAACAACCAGATTTAAAAGAGTTGCAGGATTTGTTGCATGGTGCAGAGCAAGTGGGTAAACATACCTTGCAGTGTGGTTTTGATGCTTTAGAGGCCTCATGTAGAGCTGCTGTTACGGGGTCTGTTATACGTAGGCATGCTTGGCTCAAAGAGCAAACCTTACCAGATCATGTCAAAGCTAAATTATTAGATGCACCTCTTCAAAAAGATGTATTGTTTGGTGTTAAAGCTGAGGAGGTGCTAAAGAAAATGGAGGAAAAAGAGAAATCAATGCAAACAGTGAAAGATTTCCTGCAGGTACAGCCTCCACGTTTCAGCAGAAACTGGCCTTCAAAAAATTGGTCCTTTCCAGCCACGGACAGACCTCAAAGGGGCAGATACAGGCGCCCAAGGGGCAGAGGGCAACCTCAAAGATCCTTCAGAGCCAGACAGTGGCAAGCACCAACCCCAAGAGGTAGAGAAGATAGATCACAATCTTTTAGAAAACAGACACAATGACTTCCCCCTACACCTGCCAAGCAAAGCTTTAATGGCAGCACCTTTGGGCGGAAAATTGACATTATTCTCAAAAATTGGCATATTGTTACAAAAGACAAATGGATTCTGGACATTATAGACAGAGGCTACAGGTTCCACTTTCACACCCTTCCAAAAATGAGAGGCATGCCAAACCTGCCACAAAATCAAAGGGCAGAGGCACAAAAACAAGTTTCAGCTCTCATAGACATGAAAGCAATTCAAGAGGTACCTGCAAAAGAACAAGGTCAAGGGTTTTATTCCAGACTATTCCTGGTACCGAGGAAAGACAAAGATTGGAGACCTATCTTAGACCTATCCATCCTAAACACATAAGGTGCCAAAATTCAAGATGCTCACATTACAGCAGCTTCTTCCCATGCTGGGCAAGGAGTCTTGGCTGGTAACATTGGACCTCAAGGAGGCATACCTGCATGTCCCTATCAGACAAGATTGCAGAAGATACCTCAGATTTCTTGCAGGTTCAACCCATTACTAATTCTCTGCATTGCCCTTTGGCTTATCTACTGCGCCCAGAGTGTTTACGAAATGCCTGGCATCAGTAATCGCCTTCTGCAGACTACAAGGGATACAAATCTACCCATATCTGGACGACTGCCTGATCCAAGCGGACAGCAAGGACATACTACTGCAGCACCTGGCGTTTGTAATAAAACTGTTGAACTTCCTGGGATACACAGTCAGCAAAAAGAAATCAAAACTAATACCCTCTCAACAAATAATCTTCCTGGGTGCCGGCTTGGATACAACCACCCAGATGGCCTACCTCACGCCAGACAAGCAAGGGCAACTGTCTCAATACTTCAGAAAAATGGCAACTTACACCAGGCTAACTGCAAGGAAAATCCTGCAGGCTCTGGGATTCATGGCATCTTGCATCCTACTAATCCCATGTGCAAAGCTGCATATGAGGAAACTTCAATGGTACCTGAAAAACTTATGGTCTCAACACAGCCACAGCTTGGAAACAATTATCCCACTCATTCCATGCCTTCAAAAGGAATTTTTGTGGTGGACTCAAGCTTGCCAAAGAAACACAGGTCTTCCTTTCTGTGTACCTCCAGCAACTCAAATCATCACAACAGACGCCTCAGACTACGCCTGGGGAGCACACATGACAGATCAGTGCATTCAGGGAAAATGGACCCGAAAAGAGAAGCACCTCCACATCAACCAAAAGGAAATGATAGCCATGCAAAAGGCTATTATGACCTTCAAAGACCTACAGCATCCAGGCCAGCTATTGATAAGGACAGACAGCACCACAGTGATGTGGTACATAAACAAACAGGGGAGAACCTCATTCAAACCCCCTGTGCAGGCAAGCCATGACCCTATGGAACACAGCACAGGAATTGCAAATTCAACTGCAGGCACAATTCCTGCCAGGGAAGGAAAACACACTGGCAGACAACCTAAGCAGAAATATGACAGATCCACACAAATGGAAGTTGCATCCTCAACTTTTCACAAAGATAACTCAGGCATGGGGACAGTCAGACATAGATCTCTTTGCTACCCACAGAAATTGCCAGTTGAAAAAATTTTGTTCAAGGACCTATCATCCACAGGCCTGGAAAGTGGACGCACTTTCCTTCAATTGGGCAACACTGACAGTCTATGCCTTCCCGCCTCTTCCTCTGCTGCCCAAAGTTCTATTAAAAGCCAGAGCAGAGAGGCCGGAAATGATTCTCATTGCTCCAGACTGGCCAAGACAACACTGGTATCCGCTTCTGAGGAGCCTGACACACTCCCCACCATGGATCCTACCTCTAGTCCCTCTTCTGTTGTTCCAGCACAACTACAAAACCCTTCACAGCCATCTCAAAACTCTAAATCTAGCTGCATGGAGAATTTCTTGATTTCCCAACAGTTTCTCCTCTCCAAGGAGGTGCAGGATGTCATCTTGGAGGCCAGAAGACCTTCGACTAGAAAGGTTTACTCCGCCAAATGGAAACGATTTTATGCCTGGAATCTCAAAAAGGGACAGAATCCTTGGGTAATAAATATACCTCAAATTTTACAGTACCTAGCTGAGATGTTAAACAATGGACTTTCCTTCTCCTCCATCAAGATCCACGCTTCAGCCATTTCTGCACAATACAACACAGATCCTCCATTATTCTCTCACCCTCTCTTAAGGCAGTTCCTCAGAGGGGCAAAGAATATAAAACCCCCAAGGAAACCACCAGTCCCTGCTTGGGACCTCAACTACATATTGGAAAAGCTGACCCTTCCTCCCTCTGAGCCAGCTTCTTCAACAGAGTTACAGTACTTGTCATGGAAAACAGCCTTTCTTCTGGCTATCACCTCTGCACGCAGGGTTTTGGAGCTACAGGCCCTCATGGCTGTGCAACCATTCATCATTTTCCATCAGGACAGAGTTTCCTTACGAACCAATCCTACCTTTATGCCAAAGGTAGTATCCAGTGTAGCTTTGAATCAGACTATCCACTTACCTACCTTTTATCCTAATCCACAAAACAAAGGGGAAAGACTACTACATTCCTTGGACATTCACAGACAACTACGTTACTACTTGGACAGAACAAAGCCATTCAGGAAATCTGAGCAACTCTTTGTGTCCTATGCTGTAGCTGTTCAGGGAAAGGCTATTTCCAAACAGACAATTTCAAAATGGATAGCCCACTGCATATGCTTTTGTTACTCATTTCATGGAAAAACTGTGCCTGCATGCCTCAGATCCCACTCCACCAGAGCCACAGCTACCTCTGCAGCCTTCCTCAGGGAAGTCCCTACCAAGGACATTTTGGAAGCAGCCACCTGGAGTTCAGTGCACACTTTCTCCAAGCACTATCACCTCCCACTATACTCAAAATCTAGAGCGGGCTTTGCCACAGCAGTCCTGCAGGGCATCCTAGCCCCTCCTAGTTCCACTTAGTGCCTACCACCCTTACTTAGCTTTGGGATTCTACCCATCTGTTATGACTGCAGCTGTATGCACGATGAACATAGTACAGTTTTGTACCTACCATAAATGTAGAAGTTTGAGTGCTCATACAGCTGCAGTCCAGGTTTCCCTCCCTCCAACCTCTTAGGACAGGCCTTATGACAAACACTTTTCATATAACCTTTTTGGGGTATTCTTTTATGGTGTATTTGCTTGCAACTACTGTTTTTGATTTATCAAAATTGCATCTTTGCATAACATTATGTTTGCCTTCCTTCTGGGGGCACCTGACATCTGGGGCAAGAAAAACTGAAGAAAATGGCGTCGGCTGCCTCTTTTATACCCCTGACGCACTGACGTCAGGGAAGAAGCAACGACAACCGACGCCGGACCTAGACTTTGGAATTCGGCCGACCGAGGACCCGCCTGACGGCAGGATAACCCATCTGTTATGACTGCAGCTGTATGAGCACTCGAACATCTACATTTATGGTAGGTACAAAACTGCACTTTTTGGTGTCTGTTTGTTGCCCATTTGGTCCATTAGAAAAGGACCAGTATTACAGGTAGAATTGGATAATAGGGTCTCCTGCAACTTAAACATATTCACATATGTCTAGTTGCAAAGACATGAGGAGTATTCATAGTTCCAAGTTACTAACATATATGTAAGGAGCATGTGCAAATTGTGGCACTACGACACTATGTAAATGTGACAACTATGAATGATCGGGACTGTTTTTCAAAGTTCTCAGGCCTACAAAGGAATTCCCAGTACAATTTCACAAAAATTAATCTGAGTACATTGAGCTACAAATTATGCAAATATGTGCAAAACGGGTACACTTCTGTGCACATGTTCATAAGTTCATAAATAATTTCATATATTTTCATCAGTAATCAGAAAGTTTCGCTGGTATGACTCACACCACTGGCCAGCAGCATATCAAACCTTTTATAGGCTTAAGTGCAAAAAAAAAAAAAAAAAACTTTTGTAGCTTTTTACTTCACTGTAAACATGTCCTTATATGGACAATCTCTAACTTTTTTAAGTAAGGAAATGGGGGAAGATAGAAAAGTCAGAAAAAGGGGAAACAGCAGACAAGGAAAAGACAAAAAAAAATAGCATCAAGAGGGTTATTCTGGAGGAACTGGGATTGGATGGGTATTTTATTTTGATGGAGATAGATCCCCCTTTTTTCCGTTATTAGGGAAGATGGGAAAGGAGGAAGGGCAGATTGTATTAGAGAGGCAGTCGCAGAAGAGTTTAAGGGTATTGGCATTCAAATAAAATACAACATAGACAGGATCACTAGGTTAGGCTTACAAATGGAAGATGGACATACTGAAGGTGGACAGACAGAAAAAAAAAAGATGATGAGGCTCTCACAGCCACTTCCACCCCTGCCAGACAGCCTGACAGTATTCTCGTTCTGACATCCCTTGGTGGAGGGCCCCAGTGGTATGGTGATTGAGACCCTTGGTGGACAGAGCCTACCAGAACAGCAAGTTTTGCACCTGCTGAAGAAGACTTTGGTACAAGCCCCACCATCTCTCCACCACCCTCTCTAGTGTAGCCTCCATTATTTCCTAAAGCTCATGATGGCAGCTTTCCAGTCTACCACGTAATGAGGTACTCAGAGGGGTTGAACCACCACTCCCTCATTGTGGAGCAGTCCCAAGGGCAGGGGGTGATGGTAATTATTCCTTTGACTGGTAAGACTGCAGTTGGGGTGCCCCAGACTGTACTGGATCTGCAGAAGGAGACAAGAAAAGGGTTCATGAGAATTTCATTGCAAAGGCTTTTATTTCACTGAGAAAAAGTAGATCAGTAATATTTTTATTCAGTACTTTTAAAACTGATAGTAATAAAATTTATCATATCAATTAGTGGTACATTTGGACTGCAGCATTTGATATCTTTAGAATAGTGGATTGCTGTAATCCTGACTAAAGAATTGTATGCATTTCTGGACTACCTAATTAATGTCACTCTATACGTTTTGTACACTCAGGGACAAGTTGGCAGTGCTGGATTTCATATATTTGTAATATGCCAGTGCCATAACCATTATTACAGAATTAATCTTTATTTCCTGACTACTTTTTTCTTGGGCTGATTATTAAATTTTAAAACTTTATAATTTCTTTTTAATACAATGCATTTATTTTGTCAGTAGTAAACAACTCCATTAGACACCCTATTCAACCAAAGCCTGAGCACCGGCTTCATCCCAGCTGAATGCAGGACAGCCACTGTCATCCCTCTACACAAAGGTGGAGTATCCACTGACCCAGGCAGTTATAGGCCTATCAGCCTAGCTAGCCTGATCTGCAAGGCCATGGAACGCATTATCATGGGCCTTATAAACAAGGACATTGGCAACCTCCAAACGTTTGACCCCCACACAGTTTGGTTTTGTCAAAGGGAGATCATGCCTGTTAAGCTTGGTCAACTTCTTTGAAACAGTCACCAAAACCATGGACGAGGGGAAGATGGTGCACACCACGTACCTTGACCTAGTCAAAGCCTTTGACACTATATTACCCACTCAGGCATAATAGATAAACTCTTCCAGCTAGGCATCAACCTGTATGTTACCAGATGGGTCAGCAAGGGCAGGATGTAAGATTAACTGCAAAATTTTTATTTCGAGAGAAAAGATGTTACAACTTCAGGGAACAAGCCACAAAAGAGACAGTTTCATTAGTGAGGAGAACCATATCCTCATAAATGTATTTAGGATCTACAGAACAAGTCTTTTTGTAATAAAGCTGACTTAAAACAGGCAGAGCTGGCTAAGGTGTAGAATCAAGTTGTGGCTAACAAATGCTGTAAAAAGAAAACACACCTTGGCACAGTGCAGAAAAGGAGCTAATGATATGGTGTTCCATGTGGGGAGTAAAGCCAGGCAGAATGCAATTGTTCATAGTAGCATGGGTAGCAGGCCTTCCACTGCCAAAGTTTAACACCTGATGAGGAGTATCTGCTGTCTATAGAGCGATGACAATGACACAGAAGAGGAGTGTGGACACCAGTATTTTAAGCAACCTTCAACAGCTGCACACAGGTAGTGCAGAAACTCGGTCTTTTCTTGGCATTGGTAGTTTCAGTGCATGCATACCTTAGTCTGGTAAATGTGTACATACAACTGCAAAATGTTTCCTCATCAGGTTTTCAGTCAGCATCAGTTGTAATACCTGTTCAGCACACGGAACATGGCAAGTATGGGCATCCTTAATATAATACTAAATCAGATGCCTGTCACAGGTGACATTAATTACATAATTATCTATTTTACAATTGGTGCAAGAATCACATGCTGTAGTTCACCACAACAAGGTGACATTGACAACAGAATAGCTGCCAACAACAATGACATTGCTTTTAATCGCATGACTCAGCCTTGGGGCAGTGGCACACAATTGCAAAGTGTACTTGTAGGGCCCCCTAAACCCTAGTGGGGGATAACTCTGCAGTCAGTAACCCAGGCTCACACACTGTACATAATAAGTAAATGGTATTCCCAGAAAGTTGGGGGAACACTACATAGCTCAACACTTCTTTCTAATGCACCAATTGAACCTCTGGAGGAAGACACAGCAATGTCTGAGATTCCATTACTTACTGTTATACCTGCAAACAGACTTACCAGGCAAATATATCTGTTTCATTTAGCTTCAGAGACAGGCAAGGCCTTGTCTGCCCAGCAGCAAATGTACAATGACATAATTCATGGGTAGGCTACTGCACTGAGAGTCAGATAGAGATGGAAGTGCTACTGGGTATACATGAAGAAATTCACTAATACATGGGAATGGTGGAGGCCAGGAACAATATCACACTGATCCTCATGCACAGTATGGTTACATACAAGGCATCCATGTTGGCCTCACCCTGTGCACACTGCTAAAGACTTACCAGAAATAATATTTGAGACAGACACTGCTAGATGTTGCTGAAGGAGTGTCTGCATGTATGGTTGATGAGTAGCCCGTGTGTCCCAACAAAGTACTGCAGACATTCATATGTATTCCCCCAAGAAGAAGGCAGGTAAACCTCATCAAACTTCCACATCATGGGGCAGAACCTCCAGTTAAGTTCTAAGTCCTACAGCACTGTTCAGTCAATGTCAAGAGCTTCCAGTGCACCCAGTAGATCCTGTCATTGGAATGATTCAGCATCTAGCTTGCATACTAGCAATTGCTCCTAATCTATGGGACCATCACTGACAACATCATTAAGGGACATTGTCTATTACACATTCTAAGTATAATACCATTTCAGGTGCTGTTAACACATACCTTATTCACCAGGAAAAGATGCTACAAAATGTCAGAATAAATTACATCTGTTGGAAATGGCATGCTGCTATAAAAAAAATACTCTAGATCTATTGTAGCAATGAAATATTTCAAGATGAAAAAAAAATAAACTGGCATTTGCACATTTGCATTAGCAACTAAATACAGCACCAGTAACACATCAGTTCAATTATTCAAGCTATAGCATTGCACAATTTTCTTATCACCTACTACTTTATATTTCTCCCTGGAATATCTAGCACTTGTACCAGTGATCTCTATACACTGTACAAATGATGATGCTATGAGCATATAAACAAATCATTTCTGTATGTTATGTGCAGAAATGTCTGATATACAGTGTTACTTGACCATGCACTAAAAAAGTAGCTCATAGGTAACACTGCAAGTGCCAAGTATTGTCTTTGTAAATTAGACTGTTATATATTGAATTTCATGACCCATAGACTAGATGCTACTGCTTTACCTGAACAGCAGTGTGCACTTCACAAGCATCCTGGAGGGATTGCCATAGTGCTGCATTTGTCACTATTTTTATCATCATCATTATCAACAACCTTTTTCCCATCTTCTAATGGGGTCAAGATGTTGCATCAACTCTTGCCATCTTTCTCTCGATTCAGTGCCACTTTTGTACCATCTTCGACAGTTGTGCAAGACTGTCACACATCTTCTCTCACACAATCCACCAATCTTTTTGCTGGACATCCTCATTTCCTGTTGCCTTCTTCCCATCTCTCCCAAATTGTCTTCTGCTTTCCTGCACGTGTGTCTGAAGCACCATGGCCTGCTCTCTTTGACCTTTTCTGCAACTATGGCTATTTTGACTTCTGTACTGATGTCATCATTTCTTCATCTGTCCCACAGTGTGCCTCTGACCAACCATCTAAAGCACTTCATCTCCATCACCTCTAGCTTTCTCAGGTGATCTGCCTTCACTTCCCAGGTTTCTGTACCCTACAGAAGTACTGGTCGCACCGCTGTTATGTACAGCTTACTTTTCATCTTCTTTACTGCTCTTCTGTTATATAGTACACCTGCAATATGATCACAGTTGTCACTGGTGGAAAAATGATAGAGAGAAATGTACTGCTACTATCAGTCACTGACTGTGGTAGTTGCACACCAGACTGACACATGGTCATGTTATGCAGAAAGTAACAGGCCATAAAAATTCTGTAGCAGTAACAGGGTCATACTGAAGGGATCTCCCTGCATTGTCTACACAGTGGAAATGAGATTTGAGCTGGCTGAACATTCACTCAATGACTATCCATGTCTGGGACAAGGTGGTGTTAAAGCACTCTTCAGCAGCTTTTTATGGATAACAGATTGCTGTAATCAGCCATGGTTTGAGTGGGTAGCCTGCATCACCTGGCTTCTTATAGCCACATGGATGAAATGTATCATACTAAGCCCCTCAGAAAATCATGCCATTCTGTAGAAGTCATGCATGATATCGACTTGGTCCTGATGTGATATTGGAAAAAAGACATGCTCATCTACATGGAACAGCATTATATTGAGGGACCGCTGTAGTATCCTGCAGGCAGAAGCATGTGAGATTCCCATCATGTCCCCAACCTGTCTCTGAGAGGTCCCCATGGCAAGTATAGTGAGGGCTATACATAGCTCGGTATTCACAGGCATAGGAAAGGTATGCATTCTCCTAGTTCCAGTTTGTGGATCATACAAGTTCACCAAAGCCCTTATTATCTTCTTGTTTATTCTAAATCTATTAAATGATTTATGTTCAGCAAAGTTAAATTGGGTTATTCTCTGCCTGTTTCTCCTTCTCATAGGTTGACAAGCTCTGCTCAGCACATCAGGTTTCAGTGTAGCAGAGGAAGCTCAAAATGCAAAAGAGAAAGGTTTGCAGCAAAGCCAAGCATTTCTACAGATTATAAAGTGACAGGAAAAGGTATGAATTTGCTTTTCATAGCACAAGTGCATGTGGCACACTTGTATAAAAAGTGATTCTGAATCACAAAATGAGGAAAAACATATCATTTGCATAGTTAAGGCACAAGTATTGTACACATTTCTCATTTACATCTCATTATTCCCTTACGTACGACATTCTAAAATGAGTTCAAACTGCTGCTTTTAAGCTAAGCTTTTGTCTCTGAATTGCACCACTCCTGTGCTTGGGTACAGCCAGCACACATACCCACTGTGTATTTGCATAATAATTATGAATACCACCCACGGCTTTTATGCAGTAAAAGCAATCCCTCTTCCTGGGTTTAGTACTTATAAGGTCTTTAGACTTATTGGCAATTGTGAGAGAGTGTCAGTACTTCTCAAGGATTATCATCACTTCACAACAGATTCCTTGGGGCACCAAATTTGAACTCCAGTGTGTCCATATCACCCTAAAAGGTTTAATTACTACATCATACACAGCTATAGAATACCCTCTATGTCCCCTTGTGAGGATGATAGCTATCTTAACACCTTAGCTAAAATCACAATTAAACCCAGCACCTTTTGACTGGAGGCAGCAAATATCCATCAGTAAATTGTCTGATCTACATTGTCAGTGGTCAGCATGCCCATCACACTTCCTTGACATTATAAATACTAACTCACTTGTACAAATAGTTAACCATCCTACAAGGGGCTCCAATACCTTGATCTTGTCCTCACAAATATGGCTACTTCTTGCACACCTCCATATGCATCGTCTTTACTTGTTAAATCAGAACATAAATCAGTGACCTTTTCACTGGTAGTGCTGGCCCTGCAAATACATCTTTGTTTAGAGACTCTTCAAAAACAACCCATCTGATGTTGTAAATCTTTGTTTATTCATTACAAATAGGACTTCGGTTCCATCCTCGGAACCGATATGGCCGTTTCTAAGCTCGCACCAGCCAAAAACTCTCAGCTAAGACCTACCCATAATACCCCTCTCCTAGTTACTCCAGATCTCATTTGCCATGTTCCTTGTCAGACGTGCTAGCCATCTCTCTAAAAGCTAAGTGGAAGATTTTTAAGATAGTTTCTCCTCAAAATTTCTTATTTTTTAGTCAACTTAGCCTTTTCTCACTGTCGCCTATAACCTACTTCTATTTCCTACCCTTTACCTTGGTAATTGAATTTCTACCATTATTGGGACTGTCCCTCTCTCCTGCCTTTGGCAGGCCCTTGCTTACCACTTGTGGTATTTTTTAAATACCATTGTTGGTTTTCTTTCACTTTTTTGTCTCCCTTCCTTCTTTTGTTTTTTTCTATTAGGTTAGCCTTGTTGCCTTACTATGTCAGACAAAGCTAAGTTGGGGTTTAAACAGTGTGACAAGTGTAGGCATAAGATGCCCAACTCGGACGGACATGCTCATTGTGTCTACTGTTTGGGCATGGATCATATTAAAGCTGACTGTGACATTTGTGCTAGTTTACGTAATAGTACACTAGCAGAATGTAAAAGTAAGCTTATTTTAAAAGCTTTAATTAAGACACCTTTTTCAGAGGCTCTATCTGGGTCGGAGGTCTCACCCCCTCCAAAGACCAAAAAACATAAGGAAAAACGGAGTCACTCAGTTCCTGCATCTCCCTCAGTTACAGAACCAAGTCATCTCCGTGCTTTGCTGCCACCCTCTGCGCAGACCTCCTCAGCACCAGGCTCTGTATCTTCTCCCTCGGTGCCGTCCATGACATTCAACTGTATTTCAGTACCAACCTCAGCACCACTGACTTTGATGCTGTCCTTGAATCTGACATTGGCTCCTATGACTGTATCTACTTTGGCCCCATCTCCGGCCACGGTGCCAATAGTTTCTTTGGCTCCATCGGCTCCTAAACTCAAATATCTGCCAAGGACAAGATACTCTCCAACTTACAACCCTTTTTTTGGGGCAGAGGTTTAGCCCCTTTCTAGAAAGACCTGATTCTCATTCAGCAGCCTCCTTTAGATCCACCAGGAGTTTTTCTGAATTAGACCTAGTGCGGGTTGTGGACCAGCTTCTGTCAGCTACGGGATTGCCCATTCCAGCTAAACCTTCTGTCCTTCTTGGCTCGGAATCTTTTATTACCTCTTCCCCTGTTTATCCTCCTCCAGCCTCTACCCAGGTCCCGGAGATCTCTGTACCGATGTCCACCCCGGTGCATGCTGTCTCGGCTCCGACAGCAGTTGTTCCCCTGTCGGCACCGACCACCCTTACTGCATCGGCTCCGGTAGAGCCGATGCTCTCTCATAGCAGTGCTTGGACCGTCCGTACCTTGGTACCTAGCCTGGTGCCCATTTTCTCACTGGTGCCATCTATGTCCATGGCTCCGACGGCTTTCAGTCCTCTCGGAGCTCCTCACCTGGAGGTGGGCTTCTCAGGGCGGGGTGTGATCCCCGGTTCAGAGGTTGTCCTTCTCGGTTCCGGGCTCCCATCCTTCCTCGGGTGGGCCTGCTTTCCAGGTGATGGAGAGGGTCCTTGCCTCCACAGGCTCCCAGTCAGCACCAATTACATCAGCATCAGAACCCCCCCCCCTAGCATGCAGCTGTCCCAACCCCATATTTTGGGACCCCAGGCACGGGAGCTGCAAGACCTCCCTTTGAAGGGAACCCCTTCTCCAGAGTCCTCCTCAGAAGATCCCAGTGGGGAGCCATCCCGGAAGAAACAGTGCAAGAGGAAGCACCTTGATTCCCTGGAGGAATCTATCACCAAAGACACCGATTGTGATGAGGGGGAAGGGTCCCAACAGTCTCCCCCAGACTATGTCTCATTCTGAGACATTCTCGAAATCCTCAAGCAGCTGGGAGACTGGAAGTTCTTTAACCCTTCTTCTGAGGAATCGGTATTCTTGCAGGCCTTCCGTGCCCGGCCATCTACTTCCTGGGTGACCCCATCAGCAGATTACCTTGTTAAGCTCATTGTGCAGCATGCCTAGAAGGCCCCGGACAACGTAGAACTTGTCCACCGGAGGCCAGACAAAATTTTTTCTACACCTGAAGACCATCCCCACAGGTCCAAGCAGTTGACAGTTGATTCTATGGTCGTGGCAGCGGCCACCAAGAGGAAACTGGCAGAAGATAGTTCCACTGTCCATCCTGCGAACAGAGTGTCTCAGACCATGGACAGACAAGGGAAGTGAACCTATGCTTCAGTGACCTTTGCCATTTGGTCGCTGAACTATCTGGCACACTTCACTTGCCTCCAAAGAGACCTAATTTCCAAAACGTCTTCCTCTTTGGTGGGGGTACTGCCTAATGAGGTGCGTGACACTGTCGCCTCGCAGCTAGCTACCCTTGAATCCATCTGAAACTCCTCAATGCATTTGATATCTCACACCACCAAGGGAGCAGCTCGAGCTGCTGCATCAGGCATTGTCATGAGATGTAATGCTTGGATGCGATTGTGTGACTTGGCAGATCCCTTTAAATCTTCCTTCGTCAATGCACCTGTCGATTAATGTGCATGTTTTGGACCCAAAGTACGAGACGCACTTGCATGAAGTGAGAAAGATGGAAAGACCGTGTCTGCTGTGGTCATACACTTTTCCAACCCCCAGAAGTCCTACTCCAGGAACCAGAAGGGAGGAAAAATGTGGTTCAAGAAATCCCAAGGATCTTTTCGTGACACTCATGGTGAACAATTTTTCCGGGGCAGAGGGGACAAATCATCTGGAAGACTCCCCTTTTGGGGTAGAGGGGGTCCGCGTAACCAGGGTGCTAGAGATTCTTTCTCCGGCAGACCCTACCAGCGCTCCTGAGCAGCCCGATTGCTTTCCTCTGGAAGCAGTCGGGGTCATTTTTCTCTGCACCTACCAGCCTGGCAACTTATTACTACTGATGTTTAGGTGCAGAGAATAATATCCAGAGGCTACGAAATACCTTTCGATTGAACTCCCAGACCCATCAAACGAATCCCCGATGTACCACCCAATCAGAGGGAATTAGCAGCCTTAGAAATAGAAAAGCTGCTAAGAAAAAGAGTAATCCAACCAGTTCCACCATACCAGACAGGATCCGGGTTTTACTCGAGGTTCTTTTTAGTGCCAAAAAAGACAGGGGACTGGAGAGCAATCCTCGATCTCAGCCTATTGAACAAGTGTATCAAACCTCAAAAATTCCGGATGGTCACAGTACAGTCCAGTCTCCCCTTCCTAGGGAGGGACAATTGGATGTGCTCTATAGATCTCCAGGATGCATACTAACACATAAAGATGGATCACCGCTCCCAGAGGTTTCTCCCACCCACCCCCCCCCCCGAGTGTTCACCAAATGTATGGCAGTTGTGGTAGCTCATCTTCGTCTACAAGGATTCCAGGTATTTCCGTATCTAGATGATTGGCTCCTTACCGCTCCGACCAGGTATCTCCTAGTCCACAGCCTCTCTTATACTCAAGTTCTCGCTCTCCACTTGGGGATTACAATCAACAAGGACAAAACTGAAATGTCCCCAACAAAGACACTGGAATTTATTGGAGCGGTCTTTGACACAGCATCCTGTCAAGCTTCTGTCCCCCTCACAGGCTTTCGAAAATAAGGCACCAAATCCAAGACCTTCTTCCTCAGACCTATGTACCAGCATGCCTTGTGCTGCAACTCTTTGGCTCCATGGTGGCTGCCATTATATTAGTACCACTGGTGAGACTGCACATGAGAATCCTGCAGTGGCTCCTTTCCGCACAATGGTCATTTCTATCTCACCCAGTCGACCACATGATACGTCTTACAAACCGTTGCAAGGAAGAAATGCTGTGGTGGATGAAGCCACAAACAAATCTTTGGTGTCGACCGTTCTATCTTCCCCAGCCCATGGCCACAGTGACCACGGACACTTCCCTGTTAGGGTGGGGGGGTATTTCCAGGGAAAGATGGTCCAAGGCACCTGGTCCCCCATGAAGGCCAATTTGCACATAAATGTTCTGGAACTGAGGGCAGTTCTCTTAGCGTTGCAAGCGTTCCATCCATCCCTACCTTCTGGGACTATTGCAATTCAGTCAGACAACATATCAGTCGTCTGGTATATCAACAAGCAAGGCAGAACCAGGTCTTACCCCCTGTGTCAGGAAGCCATGAGTATTTGGCACTGGGTGATAGCTTCCAACTGCTTTCTTATAGCAACACACATTCCTGGGAGTTCCAATCTTATTGCGGACAATATGAGCAGGAACATCCTGATGCCTCATGAGTGGTCCCTCAACCCTGTAACAGCGGATCGAATCTTCTGATGCTGGGGCAAGCCTTGCTGCAGTCTGTTTGCTTCCTCCCTAAACAACAAATGCAGAGGCTACTTTGCCCTGATCCCCCCTCAGGGGGAACCCCCGAGGGACACTCTAATGCACGATTGGCTCTCAGGTCTTCTGTATGCTTTCCCCCATTTCCCCTCATTCCAGAATTTCTCCAGAAAGCTCAGAGGTTGAGAAGCAAAGTGATGCTCATTGCCCCCTATTGGCCCCGTCAAGTCTGGTTCCCGTTTCTATGGCCTCATCTGATTCAAAGCCTGTGGATCCTGGATCATTCCCAAGACCTGTTATCTCATTCTCAGGGACTGATTCATCCGAATCTCCACAGTCTCAAGTTCACAGCTTGGTCCTCCACTTCTAATGATTGCCAGGCTGCCTGACATCCCATCTGCTGTTCGTGAAAGTTTTCTGGCTTGACATACACTTCCACCAGGAAAGTTTATTCTAGTAAATGGACTAGGTTTTCTCTTTGGGCCAAAGATCAGAACATAGATCCCTTCTCTATGTCTTTTCAAAAGATCCTTCAATACCTGACGACTCTTTTACATGCAGGAGCCTCAGCATCGACGATCACTGTACATTTAGCAGCTATTGCCAATTTTCATAATGGATTTGATAATTCTTTGATTATGTCACACCGCCTATGCAAGACCTTCTTGAAAGGAGTATTACACGTTAAACCTCCGGTCAACCCTCCCATAGAACCCTGGGACTTGACTTTGGCACTTCAAATCTCTCACAGGTCCTCCTTTCGAGCCCTTTGAGTCATATCATTTAAAATTTTTGTCATGGAAAACATTACTTCTAGTAGCATTTACCTCAGCGAGAAGAGTATCTGAGCTGCAGGCCTTGAGAGTCAAGAGACCTTACTTGATCTTCCACACGGATAGGGTGTCCCTTCGTACTGACCCTTCTTTCTTGCCCAAGGTAATTTCTGGATTTTCCATTAACCAATCTATTGACCTGCCAGTTTTCTTCCCTCAGCATTGTAATAGAGGGGAGTACCTTTTGCACACCCTTGATGTGCATCAGCAGCTTCGTTATCTGGACAGGACTAAATCTTTCAGGAAAGCAGATCAATTATTTGTGGCCTTTGCAGGACCCAGATTGGGTAAATCTGTTTCCAAAGTCACTTTATCCTTCTGGCTTAGAAACGTCATTACCTTTATCTACCAACAGAATAAGCTATCCTTACCTTCCAGAATAAAGGCTCATTCTACCAGATCTACGGCTACTTCTGTAGCATTTCATTCCAGAGTCTCTATGGATGATATCTGTGCAGCAGCCACTTGGGCAAGACCTCATACCTTTATCTCTCATTACAAGTTGGATTTGGCCTCCAGGGTACGAGCATCTTTTGCTTCTATGGTGCTCAGGAATATCCTTCCTTAGGGCCACCCAGGACTCAAGCAGCTGGGGACCCGGTCCTATTTGTAATGAATAAACAAAGATTTACAACATTAGATAAAGAAGTTATGTCTTACCATAACGTTCAATCTGTGTTGTAGATCTTTGTTCATTCATTACTTCCCGCCCTCCTTCCCTCTGCCTGGACTCTTGGTGGACTTTAGGAACTCCTGGTTAGGGTATTTTCTCAGACAGAGCCTTCTACTATTTTTCTATTACTACCACATTATATAGGGGTGGGCAAACTCGATCTGGAGTAACTAGGAGAGGGGCATTATGGGTAGGTTTTAGCTGAGAGTTTTTGGCTGGCGCGAGCTTTGAAACGGCCGTATTGGTTCCGAGTACAGAACCGATGTCCTATTTGTAATGAATGAACAAAGATCTACAACACAGATGGAACATTATGGTAAGACATAGCTTTTTTTCTTCACTTACTTGCTAACCTAAATAAATTCCTTTGTAATTATATTCTGCTAGATCCCATTGCTAAAGCTGCTACCTATGCCTCTGATGTATACTCCCATTTAAATAGTTATATTGGTAAGGCAGTCCTGTCTGCAACAAATACAATGAGAGATTTAAAAACAAACTTGCATGGTGGAATTCTAGTATAAATAAATTATATAACAAGAGAAAGAAATTATTTAATGCTTATAAGAAATGTGATTCTACCTACATTAAGAGCACATATAAACAAACTAAGAAAAAGCTTAAGGGAACCATTAGGAAGTTCAAAGATGAATATAATTTTAAAATAATCACTGTAAAACTAAATATAACTGAAAACCCTTTTTTTTTTTTGAACTATGGTGGAAGTTAGAACTAATACTCAACAATGTTTGAAGCCAATCCACAATAATAGTGCTCAGTCTGTCCCTAAGGAAATAGCTAATATCGTACCTGGCAAATGTAGTGCAAATTTTCCTCTGTCCACAGATATAGCTATTGCAGATTCTGTACTCATAGCAAGCCTTTTAATTACCTTGAAACAAGTCCTCTTAGCCCTCTTGAAAGCTAAGAACACCTTATCCAAGGGCCTGATAACATACCAGGTTGCCTGATTATCAGTACCAAAAATAGCCTATCCAAATCCCCTACTTTAAGCTCTAATCTAAGCCTCCCCACTGATTGCATTCCTGAAGCCTTGAAGACAGCCATTGTAATGTTGTCACATAACGGTGTCCCAACCACAGACCCTAGTAACTATAGACCAATTAATCTCACAGGCCTCATATATGAAGCTATGGAATCTATAATCTCAGACTTTATTAATCTGGACCTTGAAAATCTCTTAACCATGGACCCTCATCAATCCAGCTTTGTTAAAGGAAGTTCCTGCCTCTTTAACTTCATTGCTTTCTTTGAAAAGGTCACCAAAGGAGTGGATACCAGTTGTGCAGTGCATACAGAATATTTAGACTTGGAAAAGGCCCTTGACAATATTCTTCATGTAGACATTATTGAAACAGTTGTATGTATGTATATAAATCTTTATGTTATTAGGTGGAAAGCTAACTGGTTGTCTGACAGAAACAATGTAGTTTGAGTCACATATCCTGTCTTAGAACTCACTGGGTGTAAGACAAAGAACTAATGCTGGATGGGATGCTGAAATGCCAGTCTATCCCGTAAGTCTCTCTCACACACACACACACACACACACACACACACACACTCCTGAAGTGAGAGATTCAGTCATTCATTCATACCTTAATCCCAATCCTAAAGTGGCACGCAGAGAGAGTCAATTATTTTTACCTTAATCCCGAAGTAACAGACATGAATAATGTTTGCTATGTTTAAATTCCATGCACACAGACGCAGAAAAAAAGAAGCAACAGCAAGAAGTGTGTGCGGCAACACACGCAGGAACGCACAGATACAAAGGCCAAAGGGCATTCACTTGCTTAAAGAAGAATGAACTCCCTTAAATAAAAAATGTATTTATTTAATTTTAATTAAAAAGTAAATGTTGTGGCAGCCCACTAGCCAGCAGGGCCGACTCCCAGGGAGTGGGCCCTACGTGACTGCCTAGGTTGCCTAGTGCTGCATCCAGCTCTGCTGTTGTAAAGGATCTAGCCACTCTTGCTGAAAATTCCATATCTTTCAGCCATAATGTCCACACAGTAGTTTGGAAAGCTGGCTCACCTAATTTACAAAGGCATCTCCTGTAGATCCAAAGAAGTTTTAATTCCCTTTTACCTGTATCTCATTAAATCCATTACTGGGTATAATGCCCCTTTTGGCATGCATTTGTCTAAACGTAGCTCAACTTGAGAGACCTCAGTGATTCCTAACTAAAATGATCAGTGGCTTCAAAAATCTTAGTTATCAAGGTAAACTGGTAGACCTCTCTATTCTCAATTTCGTTTAGACTCCTCTGTGAGAATCTCTGTCTAGCCTTTTGAGCCATGAAGGATCGGACTCTCTTTGATTTCCTGTTCTTTCACAGAACAAATGAATTCTCAAATACACAGTTAAAGGAACTAAACCTTCTTCAACAGATAAATAAGACACAACATGATAGGTTTATATCCCAACATACCCCCACCTCTGGACAAGATTCCACTACATGTCAAGCAGAGTAGTACCCCTGTCACCTTCAAGGTAAACGTAGATAACTGGATGGGCAGCCTCAGACTGTCCCCAGATCTAACTTGTATTGCCCTCCTTAAGGACAGAGGGAACTTCTGAGTATGGGTGATTGTCTAGGCTGGTGATTGTTTCCAGACTGATTGCCTAATACTTACCTATGAACCTACAACATAAAGCTAAATGACCGGTATAAACATATTTTGCTGCATCCACAGTTATAGTTATTCCATAGATTCCATGGATAGTTCTAGAAATGTGAACAAATAATTAAATCCTCAAGAGTGAAGAAATGAAGCTTGAGACATGAAAAGAATTTGTGACCTCTATATGAAATATAATTTCTTCGTAATTGTTATTCACATAGTATTTAGAATTATTTTACATATGTGTGTTTGTGTCATATATACATACACACACAAACAAAAAACAGACAGGAACTTGAAAGGTATTATAGAAAGTAAATACAGAAATAGTCATCATGTATCTAACACCAAACGTGCTTACAGATGTGGTTCCTGCTTTCACTGTTGTTATAGTTTAGGCAAGGAAGGTATAGCCTTGGACAGTTATTCTTCAGCTAGACTATACCTTATGAGTGGTAGTTGTTCTACTGCTGGAATGATCTACCTTGCCAGCTGTTCCAGCTGCAGTGCTTTTTATATAGGCAAAACAGAAGAGACCCCTTTAAAAAAGAATTTATGAACTTATTATGACATCTTTAAGTAAAATGTTAACAATGCTTTATATAAGCACTCTTTGAAATATATTGATTTCTCAAAATTTTATTTTGGTATCATTGAAACAGTTGTACCTGATGAGTGAGTATGGGAGTGGGAGACCTATATAGACTACAGAGAACTGATATTTCTCATGAAACTGAATGCTTCTTCTACACCTCCAGGACTGAATGAACACATATCAATTAATTCTGTTTTTAAGTTGAGGGCAGAAAATCTTTAAGCGGATTTATTGAATAATTTATACATATAT